>NC_059075.1:90969423-91269423 GCF_020497125.1 Mauremys mutica
TATATAGCATTTTATAAGCCTGATTCCTTCCTTATTCCCAGGATCCAAACTGGTAACATGAAAATCACTCAAGTTTAACTCCAGGTTGATTAATTTTATAATTAGACATACTATTTCTACAGGCAAAATTGATCCATCTTGATAGGATAAGTGTCATTTCATACTATTGAAAATTAAAACAAAATAGTGAATTTATAGCACATCTTTCATCCAAAAGAATTTAATTCTAATTTAATATATTAAATACAAAGACTAAGGTTGCAAAGAGAAGCACTCAAAAGTTAGGAAATGCCAGATTTACAGATGCCTATATACTCAAAGGTGCCAAATTAAAGTTATGATGTATTATGATACATTACAATATATGATATGTATTATGATACAATCTTTGATTACATGATCACACACCATTCTTTCCACAGAACCCCTGCCTCATTTAGAGTACAGAATGGACAGTGCTCATGGAAGCCTCAATCCTGCAATGGCTTATCTGAATGACTTCAAAGGGACTATTCACAGCCAGTAAAGTTAAGCATGCATATTTTTGTAGGATTGGAGCCCGAATGGGTAGCTATTCAGTATTTCTTTGTATCCTCATCATTCAATGTGTAACCCCTTTCCCTCATTTATTGCACACCAATTAAGCCCTACAGTGAATGAAAAATTATTAATATTCTTGTGGGCTTTTTTAAGACTGTCATTGCAAATAGTATCCAAATGGTTAATGAATGTATGTTCACAACAGCCATGTGAGACGCTGTGGTATTATTAGATCCATTTACAGATGTGGAACTGAGGCAAAGAAAGATGAAGGCTAACTTTTAAAAAAAAACATTCTAATTTTAGGTGTCCAACTTGATATCCCTATAACCTGATTGTTCTGAGTATTTGTAATTTGCGCTATTTTTATAGCACTTTATAAGTTCATTTGCAGTTTTCAGTGTTCAGCACTTCTGCAACTCAGGCCCCAGATCTTTCAAGCTGGGCACCCAGAAAATGAGAATGACAGAATCAGTATCCCAATTAGTAACCACATGTGGACATTTTAGTTGAACTGACTTTCCCAGTATCATATAGGAACACTGTGGCAGATGCCGGGATTGAATCCAGTTTTCCAGATTGGTATTCAACTGTATTAACCATGAGACCAACTTTTTTCTTTCATATAGTCTTCTGCCTCATTCTGATTTTTACAACAAATAAGTCAGGAGTCCTACAATAGCATTATTCATTACACAGCCCTGATTCATTCTGTGCACTTTATGAGCAGGGGTCAGAGCTCTTATGAGAAACTAGGTGCCAATCTGCCACCCAGTGACCTACTAACAGCTGCCAGAATAGAAGATGAACCCCCACAGAAGACTCCAGTACTGGAATCTGACTGGCAGCACGCTGAGGGTCCTGATTGATTCACAGCTTCAGTATAAACCCAGCACAGGAACAGGAAGTTGTTTATGCAACTGGGATCTCCCTGTTTAGGACTGCTTCCCCTGCAATGCTGATCTCCTGGTAACCTGACCCTGCCTACTTCCTGGCTTATCCTCTGGCCTGTCTTGGACTCTGACTTCCTGGTATCTGACCCAGCCTGACTGTCAATTCCTGCTCTGACCACTAGGTCAGACTGCCCACACACTGGTAATTACAGTCCTATAGAAAAAATGTTTGATCATGTAATTAAAAACTGTATCATGCATACACATGAGAGGATCAAATTAAGGTTGCACAGACAACCATAAATCTGCATTTCCTAACTTTTGGTTGCTTGACTTTGCAATCTTAATATTCTTTTAACATATTTTTGTATTTTTAAAAACAAACATAAATTCCATATTGTGGAACCATATTGACTCCAGCATGGTTGAGATATTTAGATCCATAGCACAGACCTCTACCACTTGAGCTAACAGAATAACTGGTAGCAGTAGAAATCTGTTGTTATTAATGTGATTTAAAGGGGGATGTGACACACGCTTTGCCAGTGGATTTCATAGATATATGCTGACAGCAGAGGAATGTCAAGAAATCTTGAGTTCCATTCCTCAAGTCACTACAGTCACTTTTAACCTTGTCCCCTAGAATGACCTTCCCCCAACATCCCATCCTACCCCATCTGTCCCTGTCTCCCCCATTTCTATCCCTCTCTGCTCCAGACCCTCTAGGTTGTCCCTGTTCATCCTCTGCTCCTGTTCCCCCCAACCTCCACCATCCTGTTTGGCCCTCTGTATTCCAGTTGCACTGTTTCCTACTTCTCCTCCAGGATGCCTGGGCTCCAGCAGAGGGAGCAGTGAAAGACCAGGAGAGAGAATTCTCAATACTCTCAGTTCTGGTGCCTGGCTGCAACAGGAAAACTCTGGCTCAGCCTTGGGCTGGAACATTGTCAGTGAGCTTTGTAAGGATGCAGCATAATCATTATGTCTGTGCATGAGCAAAGTGCCATGAGAAATTAAATTACTTTAATAGTTAGGACTTCAATGTTACATGACATTCAAAAGTGGAATCCTCAAACAGCATGGTATCCCAACAATATATTGGGACACTGGTTTAATAAAGACTCTGAGAGATGACTGCCCACTGACACACTTCAGGATGCCTTCCTACAACTCATATGTATTCCTTGATTGCCTTCCATCTAAACAATGACCTAGCCAACTCTGCTTATCCAGTAAGATCTGACATGACCAACCATAAGATGGCTATCAATTATATTGAATCATGACTAGGGCCCTTTTAAATTCATGCTCCATTTTGGTCAATTTCATGGTCATTGGATTTTTTAAATCATACATTTCATGATTTCAGCTATTTAAATCTGAAATTTCACAGTGTTGTAATTGTAGGGATCCTGACCCAAAAAGGTGTGGGGGGATCACAAAGGTTATTGTAGGGGGGGTTGCGGTAATGCTACCCTTACTTCTGTGCTGCTGCTGATGGCAGCGATGCCTTCAGAGCTGGGCAGCTGGAGAGCGGTGGCTGGTGGCCTGGCCAGCCAGCAGCAGCACAGAAGGAAGGATGGCATGGTATGATATTGCCACCCTTACTTCTGCGTTACTGCCTGCAGAGCTGGGCCCTCAGTCAGCAGCCGCCACTCTCTGGCTGCCCAGCTCTGAAAGAAGCAGCGCCGAAGTAAGGGTGGCATGGTATGGGATTGCCACCCTTACTACTGTGCTGCTGCTGGGGGGGCACCACCTTCAGAGCTGGGTACCTGGCCACCAGCCACCACTCTCTGGCCATCCAGCTTTGAAGGCAGTGCAGAAGTAAGAGTGGCAATACTGGAGCCCCCCTAAATAACCTTGCAACCCCCTGTAACTCCCTTTTGGGTCAGAACCCCCAATTTGAGAAACACTGGCCTCCTAAATTCCCTGTAAGCTGTGTGGCCATGTGGCTGCACAGCAGCTTATTAGCACTGCGCAGGCACTTAGGCAACATGCCTGGGTACCTGCCGCAACCGGGGGGTGGGTGCCCCTCCCCCTGCCCCAACCTAGCCTGGCCCCCAACCTGCCATAGCGGCCCGACGTGGCCCAGACCCAGCCATGGCCAGGGCACTCCTGTGCAAACCCAATCCCATCCTGGAACTATTGTGGCTGGGGTGCCCCTCCTTGAACCCAGCCCCAGATGGACCTGGAGGGCCGGGGGGAGGGGCACTTATCCTGTAGCCCCAGCCCCGGAGCTGCCGCAGCAGGGAGAGACATCTCTCTCCACCAGCCCAGGTGCTGCTGTGGGGAGAGAGAGCTGGGGGGAGGCCTCTCACCCCGCAGTAGCCCCGGAGCACCCTCCTGCACCCCAAACCTGTCATCCCTAGCCCCACCCCAGAGCCCGCACCCCCAGCCAGAGCCCTCACACCCCTGCACCCAACCCTCTGCCCCAGCCCTGAGCCCCCTCCCACACTCCAAACCCCTCGGCCCGACCCCCACCACATGAATTTTGTTATTTGCACCGATATGAATCACCTCCATATTGGTGCACATAACAAAATTCATTCCACACCTGGGTGGGAAAAATTAGAGGGAACACTGTTGGTCTCCCCCATGAAATCTGTATAGTATAGGGTAAAAGCAAACAAAAGACCAGATTTCACAGTGGGAGACCAGATTTCCTGGTTCATGATTCATTTTTCAAGACTGTGAATTTGGTAGGGCTCTAATCATGACTGTATAAGGCACTAGCAAAACATACAAAAGACAGGCGTTCTGTTTTGTGTCTCACTTACACAAGTGTAAACCAGAAGTTTGCTGGAGTTACCATTATAAAATGAGTGCCAGGTGACAGAGGAATCAGGCACATGGTCCATCATACAAATAGCATACTACCTAACTCATAAAAAAATGAAATAAAGGAGAACATTTCTGGCTTGGGAAGGTGCAGAAACAGGTGAAATCCTAGCTACACTGAAGTTAATGGGAATTTTGCCATTGACTTCACTGGGGCCAGAAGTTCACCCATCATCTATGAAGAGATTAATGTAAGAAAAACTTCATGAAAGAAGTGGATTTTAAGAAAGTCTTGCAGGACAGAGTGTGCTTGATGCACAAGAAGGGGGAGGATCTTCCAAATATTTACCTTTGTTAGGATTTTTCATAGTGCACATCTAGGGAGTACAGGAGTGGCATGAAAGAGGCATGAAGTTGACTATGTGAGGAAGAGATTAAGGGAGTAGTGAGGAAAAAGACATGGATGTATGGCTCCTGTCATGGACTGTCTTACTATTGTTATAGGCAAAATGTGCTACAATGCACCATTCTCAGACCCTAGTTAGCTTGTTTATTCTACCTCTCCTTAAACCTTGCTGAATAAATTATTCTAGCTACTCAAGGCCACAGTTGTTCATCCAGTCATTAGGCTTGTTCAAGAAAAAAAACGGAATCCCCTGACTAAAGCATCAACTCTTGTTATCTTTCTCGGTCATATTTCTTGAGGATGAGGGGGTTTGCTCTGCATTCGGTTGAGTCCAGTACCCTTTTAAAATGTCTGTAAATAGTCATTGTGGAGTATAATGGGTGCAACACAGTTTTGATTGATACTGGATTTGTTGTATACAAGTATCAGTGTTTTACTGCTAAGCATACTTGAGCAAACATAAGGACAAAAAGTAACAATGAAGAGTTAACATGATCACTGCATGCTGAGCAGTGCACTTCGGGATAATATCTATGACACTTTCCCACTTCAGAGAACTCAAATCACTCCCTCCTGCTGTCTGATCACCTTCCAACACCGCTTGTAACAACTTGCCTTTTCATTTGAGTTCAATATAGTTTTGGATAAGTATTAACCATTCTGTCACATCAGAATACTTAGCTTCACCTCAACCAGTTGACCAGAATATCTCAGACGTGTTACAACCAAAACATAGGTTGCCCTGAGATTAAAATTTTCATCTCCGACATGATTTTTATATGACCTCTGACTCAAGAGATTAGATATTTGGGGCAGGGATTTTATTTCATGTTTGAACAGATCTTAGTACAATGGTCCCTGATCCCTGAATGGGATATCTAGGTGCTATTATAACACAAATAATAACTGAAAATGAAGGAAAAAACAAAAGGATTCTAGGCTACAGTTAATCCAATAAATATTTTGTAAAAGATTCTAACATTAAAGGCTTAGTTTGCAATATAATCTTTAGAAACAGACTTTTATGTTTACTGAGGATTTTTAAAAGTTACTTTCTCTTGTTCAGTGCACTTTGCTTAAGGCTCCTACATTTCCTTTTCCAAGAGTGTCCCATTTTCTCTCTATTCCTAATTAAATTTAAATTTCCAATTAAGAACTGGCCTTATGATAGGTACCTTGTTTCACTTTCAGGTCCTGATTGACAGCTATGTTGAACCCTCTTGATTTAAACATATACAAAAATATGCTCTGAACATAGTTGTACAAATGCAAAAACATTCACTTAGAATATCAGGGTTGGAAACGACCTCAGGAGGTCATCTAATCCAACCCCCTGCTCAAAGCAGGACTGATCTCCAGACAGATTTTTACCCCAGTTCCCTAAATGGCCCCCTCAAGGATTGAACTCATAACCCTGGGTTTAGCAGGCCCATGCTCAAACCACTGAGCTATCCATCCCCAAAGAAGAGTTTTTATGCACTTCTTGGAGAATGTGTCCCTCTGCCTGACCAGGGACTTGAACCCTGGGCCCTCAGATTAAAAGTCTGATGTGCTACCAACTGAGCTAGCTAGTTGCTACTATGCATTTTTTAATCAATCAATTTTCCACTGGATAAGACAAGAAATCATATAAAGCAAGTGTACTGAAACTGTGAGTAAGCATTATACCAACTAAAGTTTATAATGCAGCTTCCAGTCTACTGGACCATATATAATTAATAAATAATCTTGTAGTTGCAAGTAGTAAAGCAGCATCCAAGTGAAAGGATGATAACTCTGCTCAAGAATAGGAGCCTAAAGTTAGGTTCTAAGTCCATATTTAGGTCCCTACCTGATCTTCAAAAATATTGGACACTAACAGCTCTCACTCATGTCAATGGAGGTACATCAGTGATGAATTTGGCCTATGAAGTTTGTTAGTGGCCAGATTAATCACAGAAACTAGCACAGACTTGATGAAGAACATCAGAAACAGAAAATCTGCCTAGGAAGTGGTTGTGGCCACAGCTGCCAGCTCCCTTCTGACAATAAACCTAAGTAGGTGCCTCCAAAAGGTGTGGCTAGGAAGTTTGGGCTGACACAGACTGCTGAAGCGATACACTGTATTAGTAGGCTTCATTTGGAGCCCTGGAGCAATTTAAACAACTCCAACCATCTGAGTCCCTAAAAGTAAGTATCACTGGAATATAGCTTTCCCAGGTGAATTTAGCCAGTGAAATCTCTTTACAGGCTATTCTCTTACTGGATGTAGATCCTGGATGAAGGCTAGAACTTCTGTACATACCCATACTGGGAAAAGTCTTTACCACAAGTCATAGAAGATTAGATATGGGGGCCCAAAACTGGATGCAATATTCCAGATGTGGCCTCACGCGTGCCGAATAGAGGGGAATAATCACTTCCCTTGATCTGCTGGCAATGCTCCTACTAATGCAGCCCAATATGCCGTTAGCCTTCTTGGCAACAAGGATACACTGTTAACTCATATCCAGCTTCTCGTCCACTGTAATCCCCAGGTCCTTTTCTGCAGAACTGCCACTTAGCCAGTTGGTCCCTAGTCTGTAGCAGTGCATGGGATTCTTCCATCCTAAGTGCAGGACTCTGCACTTGTCCTTGTTGAACTTCATCAGATTTCTTTTAGCCCAATCCTCCAATCTGTCTAGGTCACTCTAGATCCTATCCCTACCCTCCAGTGTATCAACCTCTTCCCCCATCTTAGTGTCATCTGCAAACTTGCTGAGGGTGCAATCCATCCCATTGTCCAGATCATTAGTTGTAATGGTCTGGGTTTTCTGGCCCATTACTCTTTATGAATTCTCATGATTTACTTCAGTGCAGTCTTATCTTTTTCCCCTTCATAATACTGGTGGCTGAATTTTTCCATTTAATGAATTCTTGGGTATCTGACTACACAGTATTGGCTACATATTACACCTCCTTTCAAAAGTACATTGGCTGAAGCCTCTAGAGCTGAGCTACAGTATTTGGCCCAGGTAGCTGCTTCTATGACTTCCTAGCAGGAAAAAGGATAGCTGTGTTGTTAAGGGCCTCACATAGGACTCTAGAGACCTAGGTTCAATTCCTACCCTACCCTACTACGGACAGCCTGCATGACCTTTAGCAAGTCATGTAATCTCTCTGTACTTCAGTTTCTCATCTACAAAATGGGGATAATACTTATTAACTCGCAGGTATGTTGTGAGAATAAGTACAGTAACAATGGTCCGTTCATATTCTATGATAGTGGGACCATACAAGTACCTGAGATAGACACTCAGATGGGAAATGAAAGCATTTTGGACATTAGATACTCAAACAAGCTTTCCAAAACATTTTATCCAATGGCATACAGAATCACAAAGAAAAGACAGAGCATAGTCCAGGAAATGCAGAATTTTACCTAGTTCCAAAGGCTAGTTTTTCACCACTGGGCCTTTGTTTAATTTCTGTAGCCTTCTTAAAAGTACTCTTGAGATGTAAGCTGCAAACACAAATGCTTGAAGAAATGTGCCAATTTTCAGTGGTACAGTAAATTAATTCCCAAATTTCTGATATAACCTAGAATGTATATTTTCTAGCTCCGCTAATTTGTATGAGTTCATATTTTCCAAGAATTCCCTTGCTTAAATGTTATCAATTGATTTACCCTTACTTCCTAGTAATCCATATGTCTTTCTCTCATGTAAGAGAGTTAGACTCTTGGAGTTTGCCCACAGCCGGGGTTCCTTTTAAGTTTCTCTTTTGTAATCTTCTAAAGAATTCTTTCTTTTCATATGGATCTGAGCTATATATTTTATCAATTTCTTCACAAAGGCTACTGAATTTGGTACCATTTGTGTCTATGGTAGGCCCAGAATACAAATATGATTAATCAAACTTGTTTTTCTGAGCTTTACTACAGCTCTCACAAAAACTAATGTATGTTTTAGTTTATTCTGGTGGAATCTCATGGCAGCATGTAGGTTCAAACTTTCTTTCATGAACTCCCAAGCACAGCAGCAATTACAGCCTAGAGTTACTCACTGGTCTAGTTCCTAGCTGCCATTCTACTTTAGTGGGAGGTTACAAGTATACTGCTAGCCCATGGTCCGGGAATGCCACTCTCCCACTCTGTGAGGTTTCATGGTTCAGGATCCTAAACTACCTGGGCAATATGAAGTGCCAGCCAGAGTCACTGAACAGGATGGCATAAGAGTAGGGTGAATAATGCTCCCACAATGCAGGTCAGGGAAACAGAGTAATATATGGGAGATAAAGTAACAGAAGGAATGAGAAAAGTTGGAAAGAAAGGAAGAAACAAGTCAGGTAGTAGAAGAGAAGGGGAGCATAAATGAAGAAACGCAGAAAGAGTAAATGACAAAGAAAAAAGGGAGTAACAGACAGAGAGCAAGAAAGAGGGATCGAGCAAAGAAAGAGTGAGTGGAAGAGGCATGGAGATGAAACAGTTACTTACTCTAATTATGGTTCTTCAAGATGTGATGCAGATTGTGTATTCCACCAGGTGTGTGTGTGCCCAGTGCACTGGAGATAGAGGATTTTGCCTAGCAGTATTCATAGCGGGGTGGCACTCACACCTCATGGGGATAGCTCCTCCTCTGACTATATGAAACAGCACTGCTCTGACCCTTCCTTAGTTCCTTCACACCGAACGCATGGAGACGAGACTCAGATGTAGAAGGGATGGAGGGTGGGTTATGGTACGCAACCATTTTTTCTTCTTCAAGTCGATGCATATGTATATTCCACTTGTGGGACTCACAAGCAGTATCCCTGAGGAGGTGGAGCTTGGAGTCTAACTATACAAGGACAACAAGACCACTCTACCAAGATTTGCATACACCCTGGAATATGTGGTTATGGCATAATGGTTAATCAACATATGAATTGACAACCACGTAGCAACCCGGCAAATGTCCAATATGGAAAATGTCACTGAGAAACATTATTGATGTTGCTTGCACTCTTGTAGAAAGAGTTTGCACCTGCTGAAGGAGTGAAGCTGAAATGACTTCATATGCAGTCCTACTGCAAGATGTTATCTTCTTGAAGATAGTCTGCGAAGAGACAACTTGATCCTTCATGCGATCCATTTATGAAACGAACAAATGAGGCGAGGTACAAAATGGTTTGGCTCTGTTCAGATAGAAGGCTAAGCATCGCCTCAAGCTACTGTATGGAAATGCTGCTTCCCTAGAGAGGAATGCGGCTTAGGACAGAACACAGGTAAATACATCGTTGGTTCAAATGAAACTGAGAAACTGCTTTAGACAAGAATTTTGGGTGTGGTCATAAAGTCATTTTATCCTTGGAGAATTGTGCATAAGAATTGTGTATATTGTGCCATCAGAGCCTGCAACTCACACTCCCGTTGCAGATGTTATGGCTACGAGGAAGGTGGTTTTCTGACACAGGGTTGAGAATTGACAAAATGCCAGGAGCTTGAAGGTTGGTCAAATTAAGGCTGCAGCCTATGTTAAAATCCCACAGAGGGGCCAGCTCTCGAACTGCAGGATGCAGATGAAGGAGCCCTTTTAGGAATTTTACCACCATAGCATTGGAAAAGACTGGTTTTCCATGACTAGGGGGATGAAATGCCTATATTGCTGCCAAATGTACTTTCAATGAGGTAATTACCAGCCCCAATGATTGAAGGTGCAGCAGGTACTCCAAAATGTCCTGGATAGAAGCCAGTGTTGGTTGGACTCTGCGGGTTAATGACCACACAGAAAATGCTTTCACTTTGCTGAATAGACCGACCTGGTACAGAGCTTTCTATTGTTGAGGAGAACTTGCTGGACAGCCGCTGAACACTGCTCTTCCTCTTAATTCATATTGTGCCTCCCCTGACTGTGTGTAGTCAGGGGAGGCACTAGAGCCATGAGGCACCAGTGCTGCCCCTTTGAGGAGTCTGCTAGGTAAAATTCTCCAGTTTTCACACACTTAAGTGGAATACATGTCTGCATTGACTCAAGGAAGAATGAGAGGACAGAAACAGATGACAGGGAAAGGAGGAGAGAATTAAGCCAAATGAGAGGACATGCAGGGGCGGACAGGATGGAGGGCGGAGAGAGGCGATAACAGTGAAATAAAAAGAATGAAGAGAGCATTCAATAAGCTAGGAGAAGCCATCCATCCATTCATGCAACCAACCAATCAGTGGAAGCCAGGAACTAAGTAGTGAGCACAGAAAAGCCAGCTATGTTCTGTATGACAGCTATTATCTCCTCTGTCTCTCCCCTGGTCAAAACTAAAGCTGGAAGCAGAAAAAAAGTTACACACACACACACATCTAGCACCAGTTGTACAGTAGTGAGCCATCAATCAATCCCAGCCTTTATTGCCCATCCATCTAATTTCACCCCAAACACTTTTGCACTTTCTGCCATGTCACTACTTATGTATTCCAGGAGTTTCCTGTAAAAATCTTTAAAGATATTAGACTGTCCTCCTTCAAAACCTTCATTAGAGCTTACCTCTACCATGATGCCTATACAACACTTGGCAGTGGCTAGGCAGCTGGTGTGCAGTGACTGCTGCTTATTACACTAATTATAATAATCTCACTGTTACCTTGTGCTCCCCTTGTGTTTGTTGAATCCACCTGTTGTTTCTTGTAATGTACTTAGATCATAACCCTTTGGGGCAAGATAATCTTTTCATTCTGTGTGTAGACAGTGCCTAGCACAATGGGCCTTGATCCCTGAATTGGACCTCCCGGCACTATTATTAACAAAATAAATATATAAATTGCTTTAGTCTCTTGTAAATTAATATTAATTCTGACCCCCTTGAACTAAACAGCAAAACTCCTACTCTCTACAACAGGGCCACAGTTTCACCCTAGTTGTGTTCTTGGTCCCATAAGGACCAGACTGTAAATCTGTCCTGATGGCATTCCCTGAAAAACTATAGAAATGGTTACAGAAACTACCTTGGCTTCCAGGAGCCGCTGCAATAAGTAAAAAAAACAATAAAAACAAATTATGCTAATTTTATAGCATACTGCACTGACAAATGGAAAACTCAGGTCTGGAAAAGAGTCCAATCCTGGAAGCAGCTTGCTTAACCTTAGAATGTCAAGTCAATGATATGCCAGTGGAAAGGGGACCAATAACCCTATTCCAGCATCCACTATTATTTGTCCCAATGATTAACATTACTATTGATTTTGAGGTTATGTGATTACTATCTCTCTCTACCAAGATCATGCACAACGTTAACCTCTAACTTTCAAATAAAAATACACTTCCAACATGCATAATACGTTTCCCGTTACAAATATAGAATGTATTTCCTTAGATATAGAACTAAATATATCTACTAAAGAAAAATTATTTGATTGTGTGGGACAGACTGTTTCTGAGTAAGTATTGTGTACTTTTAATACTTTAGGAAAAGTGATTTCCCATCCAAAATTATAAGGAAACAGCTTTTATAAGACTATTAATATTTTACCATTTAAGGTAATTTGGCAGATGCTTAACAAAACTTTGAAAATACTAGCAAAAGGGAAACTAATCAGACCAATACCACATACAATTTTCCATCCAACTTAGAAAAGACACGTCTTTTCAGCTTGCCTGAAACTTAACAGAAATACAGGCAGGGTATGCAGAATGTCACATGGCAGATACTAATTGTTACGATTAAGGTCTAACAAGCACGCTTCCCTGCTGTTCTGAGAATGTCTCTGACTTTTGATCCTGACATCTGTGTCTTACAAGAATTTCACTCTGCTCTGACATTCCTTCTGATGTTGATCCAGGAATTAATGGATTGTGAAAAAGCTAGCAGGATATCATTTAAAAAATAGAATTCTTAGTGTACAACTGATGAAAAGGTATCAGAATTCACATACTTTGTGTCCGATACCAATACATTCTTTGTGTGCGCATTTAATATGAGGCAATAGCTCAAAACAGGACAGAATATAAAATGTAGAAGGAAGTAAAAACTTCACACTACACTTAGTCATTTACAGTATTACTGTTATCCTTCTATAATATGTTGTAAAAATGAAATACATTTCCCTTCAATCCCTATTAACAATGTATTATGTTTAATTTCAATGCAGTTAAAAAAAATTCATAAGAAACCTAAAAAGAACAGTTTTAATGAAATCAGTGAAAAATTATGAGGGTCTGTCAGCTAAAGCCAGTCACAAACAGTATTTTGTGACACTCATAGCACTGACATCATCATAGCTTTTCAGTTCTGCTATATGTTCCAACTACTTTGTGCTGTGAAGGTTTCATTTTTTAAAGGACCTTAATCAAGAAGAGCCTTCTAAAATGTTTGCTATGAAAAGTTAAAGTAAGACGGGCTCAAATTGTGTTTGAAATTGAGGAATTCTATTCGGAATTGAAAATTTACACATCAGAGGATATTGTCTTGCATTTCATGGTTCTGGATAATTACTAGATGCCAGTGGATAACTTAAACATAGCTTAGAGTCATTGACATTAATGTGTGACAGGCAACATTACAGAACATATTTAGTAATTTTAAATGAAAAAGTAGAATATTTGAAAAATCAGAAAAATAAAATGTAGGATTAGCAAAGTAGAAGAAAAACCAATGGCCTTTTAAAAGTAAAGCCAAAAATATTTTTTAAATATGTCAGAAAGAAATCACTCAACAAGTTAAAAGAAACAAAAGTCAATTCAATTCAAGTCAGAATTATAATTAATGAAAAGAATTTAATAAGAATAGGTGGTTTAGTCATCTCTTCAAGCAACTCATCCAATTTTCACATTAAACACTGACATCATTATTTAATAAGCTATATTTCAGGTATTTGAATGTGTGTATTTTACTCTGCTAGACTTTTTTAAATACAGATTCAAAGGCATGGGATATTGTGACACTAAATCCAGGTTCAAATTTAAACAAGTTGAAGTGGACTACACATACTGTTATATAGTCACTCATGCCCAATTTATGCAGGTCTCAAATATTTGTTTTAAGAAGTATGCAATGAACCAAAAATGAGCAAAGAGTGTCATTTTCTTAATTAAAGTTATGTACAGAACCTGATGTGAAGGGTCAAACTTTTCACTAGGCCTTAAGGATGACCACACTTAAAAGAGCTAGATGACCTGTAAGTTAAGCATGATCCTCTGAAATGTGTGTAATATATCAATTCACTAGTTTTGGAGGGCATTTTTATGCCACTGCATGTTAGAGCTCCATTGTTGGTCACACAGGATTTTATATAACCAGAGGATTAAAAAAAGAAAAAAAATGTATTTATGGAAGTATGAACCTGCACACACTACACACAGTTTGAGGGTTTGGGTTTTTTTCTTTGTTTAAACACAAATTCAAAAATGTGAAATAAATTCAATAGTTACTTCACTGTTTGAAGGGAAATAAAACAGAAATATTTTAACTGTTTTTTTAAAAGACCATTTGTGGTCTTCACTATTTAAGTTCCCAACTTTCTCCTTTAACAGCTCAAAAATGATAAAATTAATTCACACAAGAAATATATTGAGAAGTAATACACAGATGAGGAAATAAACAGGGGGAAAAAGGCAATGAAATAAGGTGAAGAGTTAAAGAGAAAAGAGCTGGATCACATTAAACATAGGGAAAAATGAAAGGAAAGGCTTGTGAAATCTGAAAAAGTAAGGTAGGGGTATGAAAGTGTGATATGTGACAGGTGGGGTAAAATGAGACAGTTGGGAGGAAAGAAGTAAAAATGAAGAGCACAAATTAGACAAGACATTCATTTTAAGCCCTTAACAGGCTGGATCTCATCGTTGTCATCAGACAGGAAATGTCAGAGCTGGCACATCTGTTTTTTTATCCCTTTTACTTTTTAAAAAAAAAAATGTGTCTTACAATACATAAAAAAGTCTATTTGCTTTAAAGAGAAAAGCATCTCAATGTTGTACCCTCCCTCCCCCAATTACTCCTTTAACAAACTTCAATTCAATTATATTGGAAACTACAATAATTACAAGGTTTAATGCAGCCATTATATTTTGAGTTATTTTATTTAATACCTTAAAAGAGTTGAATTCTTTAAAAATGACTAAACTTTGCACTTATAACTACAGGCAGGTTTCTTGAGGCGATAGGTGTTGCATAAAATTGCCATGTAGTAAGTGCTATATCACCACCATCACAAAAAACACCCTCAGTATAAAGTTCAGAGGTTTGTAAGGTATGCTCATATTTCTTCTAAAATGCATACATGACTGTAGTGAATCTATGAAAACAATTTTCAAAATGTCTTATTCTGGAAAAATGTCTATCCTAACCAAAAAATGGGCATATCTTTAATGAATTCTTGGGAAGCTAACAAAAAAGGGTCTTTATGGGCTTGATCCAAATCCCACTGAAGACAATGGTATTCATTCGAAAGTGTTTTGGCTCAGGTTCCATAAGCTCTCTTTTGTTTCTCTTTGTTATTTTTTTTCCAAATAAAATGAAACTTAAAACACATACTAAAACTTGTTTTCTATACATTGGTATATTTAAAGCAGGAGAGCACAGTAATTACTATGTATAGGTGTCTATGATGTGCATTTCTTCTAAACAATGTCAAAGTTTATTTCAAAGATAGGGGTGGAGAATACTGCCAACAGGCAAGAATATGAGTTAAGCATACCTCTTAATTATTTACCTTTCCTTGGAATGTACTCTGTTTTCTTTCTATTTTAATCTGAGTTGAATATCCATTGAACTTTTATATTTGAGGATGCCTTATTTCAGTGTATATCTGAAAGCATGATATTTGCATACTGAGGAAGATGAATTTTACTGAATTTATATTTTAGATATATACATTCTTCGCATAACATTCTGAATTTTTCCTGCAACAATTTTATTGATTTTAACTGCAACTGTTAAAAAAAATAGATATCTATAAGAAGCAGTGTCTCCTGATGGTACTTAAAAAATAATTACAAAATGTTCACTTGGTAAAAAACACAGATTCTCTGCTGCCTTGCACTTTGTGTCATCCTTCTCACCTGTACTCAGTGAGTGCTAAGTTGGTGTAAAATGCCACCAAACAGAATGGTTGTTTTATACCCAATTTTGTATTAAGTTTGCACACAATTAAATGTACACACAAGATGCAAGTCAATGGAGAAGCAGACACAGGATTTACACATTAAATAAACATATTGCAACTTTTGCAACTTTTTTTCATTTTTAGTCCATTTCCACAAAAACATATTGTGGGAAAAGTGAGCAAAGAAATATGTTTTCATTTTCTCAAAAGAATGTAGGCCCCAATTCTGCAAACGCTATCATATGTGCTTAATTTTGCACAACTTTAAATATTTCCAGACAGTTCAACTGCAAAACAACCTAAGTCAGGGGCACGTTAGACCATTATCTACATAGAAACAGGAACCAAAGTAACTAAATTGGTTGTAATTCACACCTCTCATTATTTTGCTACAAGTCTGTGTTTGGACCCCTTATTTTGATATAAACTTTTTCCACTTTAGTTATATTAAAATAGATCATTATTATTTCAATGGAATCAGGATTAAACCCTTTGTAGTCTCTGACTTCTAGTTATCTGATTACCATTCCTGTACACAGTATGTTATATTGAATGTGACAGAGTCTGCTAAAAAATAGGATTATGGTCTATCTAATTATAGTACTTATAGGCATCCCAGAACTGTAGTATCTGAGTATTTTAATATATTTATCTTCACACCACATTTGTGAGGTGAGGAAGTACTATTATCCACATTTTACAGATGGGGAATTGAGGCACAGAGAGGCTAAGTGACTCCCCCAAAATCACAGAGAAGCAAACACTTTGCTTCCATCACTCTCCTCTTTTCCCTCTTTACATTTTCTCTCCCATTCTCCTGTACATTGTGAATCCTCAGAACTCAACACTACTCTCCTAGGTCTTGTGATGAGCAATGGAAGATGTGCCCCCAACAAAGACAGAGACTCATGCACACCTACGATCACCCTTTCACTGCTAGGCGTGCTCTCCCTGCTCACAGAAATTGCTGGCAAAGTGTTATTTCCTTTCTGGCCTCAGCTACTGCTTCACACAACCACTTGTCCGGAGGAAGGAGGCAGGTGCTGTATCATAACTGGTTGCTGCAGAAATTATTTTGCTTTCACAAGCACAATTTATGGTCCAGATCCTAGGGAGTAGCATGGCAGCTTTGCACTACACAGTCAGTGGATTGTGGCTCTAAAGTCAGTATATCTGGAAGTGGTAGGATCACTCCAGTGCAAGGTAATCCCACAGTGACATACAGCCATTGTTGCAGCTCCTGCATCACCCCTTTTGTGTTGCTGGGGCAAGGCGTATGTCTGGAGGAAAGGGGGTATTCTTATTACCCCTTGATCCCAGGCTGATGCATTAGACCCTTAGGAACACTGGCAACTGGCGTAACATAAGCATGAGGGACCAGCTTAGCACAGAACAGAGTCAGGACCAGAGAAGTGCAAAGGCAACCTATGAATCCCCTCCTGACCTGCACTGTGCACTCCTCAGCCATAGCCAAGGGCATGTGCCAAAAAACTTCAAGTGGGAATAAGCAGAAACAGCAAATTAACTTGTGACTGAAAGGACTATTCATTAACTCTGAACTATTACTAAAGGAAGAAAGAGAAATAAAGATTATACAGGGCATACAATATTTTCTAAATACAATTTTCTGCAGCATTTTCCAAAAGATGTCAGGGAGTCTTTAACCCTGTTACTCGGTAAGTTGTTTATTCACATTTTTATGAATGAGCATGATGCTTTACCATCTTAACAAAAAATGTAGGCTGGCACATTCATCTTTTCCCCATTAAGCCTTAATCCTTTCAGATTTTGCTGTTTTGCTAGGTAAGGCCAAATTGATAGAATTCCACAACTAGGCTTTGTTGAGTGTCTGATTTTTTAGTCAATTTTCAGAGATTTGTAGCAGTCATATTTAATCACACTTTGGTTACTAGGGGGAAAAGTTTCAAACTGATTTTGAGTGTCTGAGTTTTTGAGATATCTTGTGCCCAATTTCTAGAGGTGCTGAGAACCTTCAACTCCCATTAACTTCAATTGGGGTTATGAATGCTCCGCACTTCTATGGGTACCAATGCCTAATCTCCAGATCTCCAGATTTTAAGGCAAGAAGGGACCATCATGATCACCTAGTCTGACCTCCTGCCCAATGCACACCACAGGACCTCACCCACCCTCTCTGAATTACTGACCATAACCTCTGGCTGAATTACTGAAGTCCTCAAATCATGATTTAAAGACTTCAAATTACAGAGAATCCACCATTAGGGTCTCTGCCAATCTGACCTGGCGCGTAATTCCTTCCTGACCCCAAATATCGCAGTCACTTGGACCCTGAGCATTTCAGCAAGACGCAACAGCGAGATACCTGGGAAAGAATTCTCTGTAGTAACTCAGAACCCTCTCCACCTAGTGCCCTAGCTCCAGCCATTGGGGATTTTTTTGCTACTAGCAGTAACAGATGGGCCACATGCCATAGTAGACAATCTCATTATACCTTCACCTCCATAAAATTATCAAGCTCAGTTGTGAAACAAGTTAGGTTTTTGGCCCCCACTGCTCCCGTTGGAAGGCAATTCCAGAACTTCACTCCTCTGGTGGTTAGAAACCTTCATCTAATTTAGAGTGACCAGATGTCCTGATTTTATAGGGATAGTCCCGATTTTGGGATCTTTTTCTTATATAGGCTCCTTTTACCCCCCACCTCTGTCCCGATTTTTCACACTTTCTGTCTGGTCACCCTAATCTAATTTCAAGTCTAAACTTGTTGATGGCCAGTTTATATCCATTTGTTCCTGGTAAACATTGGCTCTTAACTTCAATAACTCCCTCCCTGACATTTATCCCTCTACTGTTTTTATAGAGAGCAATCATATCTCCCCTCACCTTTCACATGGTTAGGCTAAACAAGCCAAGCTCCTTGAGTCGCCTCTCATAAGGTAGGTTTTCCAGTCTTCTGATCATCCTAGGACCCCTTCTCTGCACATGTTCCAGTTTGAATTAATCTTTCTTAAACATGGGAGGCCAGAATTGCACACAGTATTCCAGATGAGGTCTCACCGGTGCTTGTATAATGGCAATAACACTTCACTAACTTCAGTGGAAATACCTCACCTGATGCATCTTATGATTGCATTAGCCTTTTTTCACAGCTGTATCATGTTGGCGGCTCAGTCATCCCGTGATCAAACAATACTCCCAGGTCTTTCTCATCCTGGGCGGCTTCCAACTGATACGTCCCCAGCTTATAGCAAAAATTCTTGTTGCTAGTCCCTAAATTCATGACCTTGCAGTTTGCACTATTAAATTTAATCCCATTTCTATTCCTCCAGTTTTCAAGGACATCCAGATCTTCTTATATGATATTCCAGTCCTCCTCCATATTAGCAATACCTCCCAACTTTGTATCATCTGAAATTTTTATTGGTATACTCCCAGTTTTTCTGCCAACATCATGAATGAAAATGTTACATAAGGTTGGTCCCTAGACCAATCCCTGAGGAACTCCACTAGTTACCTTCCTGCAGCCTGACAGTTCACCTTTCACTATGACCCACTGTACCGCCCCTTTCATCAGTTCCTTATCCACCTGTAGTAGGGTGGACCCTGCTCCTGCTGTGAGGGGTTTAAAAGTGGCCTGGCAGGGCTTGAGAGCGGCTGCTCTCAAGGCTGGGCTGATTGAGGGAGTGGCTGCAGGTGAGGCCATGCCCCAAACTGAGCCACAGCTGGCCCCTATAAAAGGCCAGGGGAGCCAGAAGCAAGGCAGTCTCTCTCTGCATTCAGAGGGAGAAGGGCCTGGCTGCAGGGAACTGAGATAAGGTACCTAGGGTGAAGCAGGGCTGGGGAAAGGCTGAGGAGCTGGGGAAGCTCCAGCCTAGAAAGCCCCAGGCTGTGGCCTAGCATAGGGCAACTGGTACTGGGGGTTGCAGAGGGCAGCCCAGGCAGCAGGTCCAAACCCTCCTTGCCAGTGATGAGTAGGCTGATACTGCAGTCTGCCCCAGAGTGTGGGGCTAGACAATGACTGGCAGTAGCCAATACTGAGGCAAGGTGGGGATAGAGGGTGAGGGTTCCCTGAGGAGGGGAGACCCTAAGAGAAAGGAGTTACTGCTGAGGGCAGCACCCCCATGTAAAAGGGCACCGGGTCCAGGGAGGGACACGGGGGGCCTGAGGACAGGTGGATCACCGGCCTGCAGAGGGCGCTCTGGACTGGAACTGAGCTAATTCCCAGAAGCACCAGTAGGAGGCGCCGCAGGGGTGAGTCTGACCCTTCTACACCACCTTTCAATTGTCATATTAATCCCCATCTTTTCCGATTTAATAATTTCCCATGTGCAACTCTATCAAATGTCTTACTGATTAGTTCTACTGCATTTCCTTTGTCTAAAAAAATCAGTTATCTACTCAAAGAAAGAAATCATGTTGGTCTGGCACTATCTACCTTTTGTAAAACCATGTTGCATTTTATCCCAATTATCGTTTAACCTCTACGTCCTTAACTGCCGTATATACCCGATCATAAGCTGGCTTGTTTATAAGCTGCCCCCGCCCCCCCAAGATGGATAAGTAAAAATGGAAAAATTTATGACCCATTCATAAGCTGACCCTATAATTCAGGGGTCAACAAACTTTGGCTCCTGGGCCATCAGGATAAGCCACTGGTGGGCCAAGATGGTTTGTTTACCTCAAGTGTCCGCAGGCACGGAGGTAAACCTAAGTAAACAAAGTTTCCCAGTGCACCAGCTGCTTACCCTGATGGGCTGGGACAGCAACTGGTGGGGAAATTTTCTTTGGGGGGGGGGAAGCTGGGAGTCAGGGGAGTAACCCCTGTGACCACCCACCACATGACCCCACCCCTAGCCCGGGACGCCCCCACTCTCCCCATCCCATCCCTTCCCACCTTATCTGGGGAGGGAAAGGGGAGGATGTCTCTGGCCTGACTGGAGCTGCTCCAGCAGGCTGCGCAGTGTGGCTGCAGCCTGCTCCAGCTGGCCAGTCTGGGCGGCGCGGCCGCAGCATGTTCCAGCTGGCTGTGCCAGGTGGCACGGCTGCAGCCTGCCAGCCCCAGAGCTGCAGCTGCTTCGGAGACTAGGGGGAGAGCAGTGTGGCCAGAAGTGGAGAGACTCTGGTCTCACCTCTTCCCTTCTGGCTATGCTGGCTGTGCTGCCTCTCCTTGCTCCCTCTGTTTGGGGGAGGGGCTGTGTCCCACCTCTCCCTCTCTATACCCGTTCATAAGCCGACCCCCTTCTCTGGTGCTTCCCTTTTTTACTAAAAATTTTGGCTTATGAACGAGTATATATGGTACTTTCTTTTTCAAAATTTGTTCCAAGACCTTTCATACAACTGTTTCCCAGACCACTTTTTTCCCTTTTCTTAAAAATAGATATTATATTAGTAATTCTCCACTCATAGGGGATGGCCTCTGAATTTAGGGATTCATTAAAAATCTTTGCTTTGGGCCCCCAATTTGGTCCTGTAGTGGGCAGAGTGGCCTCCCACTGAACCAGAGTGGAAGGGACCACTCTCTGAGCTCAGGTGGATGGCACCAGGCCGGTCCCACCCGCCACTGAAAGTTAAGAGGTGGGGCAGGAAGTATGAAGGGTGGGTCCTGGAACTCAGTTGGGCTGCAGCTGCTGGAGGAGATAGACGCCTCCCGCCCGCTCCTGAGGCTGGAGACCAAAGAGGAGCCCCACCGAGCGCTGAGGACTGGCCAGAACTGCTGGAGCCATCAGCCGACTCAGGCACCGAGGAGTTGCTGGGACTGCCACTAGCCATATACCTTGGGGAAACAGTGGACACCCCACGGATCTAGGTACACCCCAAGGGGAGGGTAGGATGTGGCCCAGGGACAGCCGACTCCAGTCTGGCTGCATTGCTGCCTGAAACCCAGTCGGCGTGTTGTGGCCAGGATCCCTGCTGACCTAGTAATGGAATCTTTCACCACTGTTAGGGCCCTGGGCTGGCACCTGGTGGAGCAGGGTTGGCCCATGTCTCCCTACCACTGTCACCCCACCCCTGGAGTGGCAGCCTCCCCACCTATAGGCCAAGAGGCATGTGTTTGTTGGCTGTCTTCCAGAGCCAGGGGGCACGACTGGTGCTCTTCCCTGCCTCAGGGCCAGAGCCTTAGACCATTTCCTGCTCTGCCCTGCCTAAGGGCCAGATCCCCAGACTATTCATTGCTCTGCCCTGCCTGAGGGCCAGAGCCCTGGTTGGTGATTTGCCCTGCCCAAAGGCCTGCCCAAAGGCCCCTGAATCTTTACTGCTCTGCCTTGCCTGAGGGCCGGAGCACATAGACTGCTTATAGTCTTTCTGGCCTGAAAGCCAGAGCCCCTTAAGACTGTGAGTCTGCTTCACCCTGGAACCTCATGCCAGACTTTGCTGATTCCCTGACTGTGGGCGGTGCCCACTGATGTAGTGAGGCGGCGTGGCCTCCCACTAACCTACCACTAAGCCACTACAGGTCCCATTGTTTGAGTTTAACTTATCTCGGACGTGGTAATTTCTACTTCCATATCTTCATTTCCATTAGCCGCTCTGCCATTACCCCTAAGCTTCTCATTACCCTTATTAAAAACTGGGGCAAAGTATTTGTTCAGGTGTTGGCCCATGCCTAGATTACCTTTAATCTCCATCCATCCCTTAGCAGTCCCACTTGTTCTTTCTCTGTTTTCTTTTTATTTATATGGCTATATAACTTTTTACTTTTGGTTTTAATTTCCTTTACAAGGTCCAATTCTTCTTGGCTTTTCGCAGTTCTCACTTTTTCCATACATTTTCTGAACTCCAAGAGGTAGCTTTCCTTGATGATCTTTCCATCTTCCATTCCTTCTAGGCTTTCTGCTTTCTCTTAATAACTTATCTGAGATACTTGTGCATCCACTCTGGTCTGCAACCCTTCCCTATTAATTTTTTTCCCCGTTTCTTGGGATGCAGGCTTCAGATACCTTCTGCAACTTTGACAAAGTAATTTCAAGCCTTCTCCACTTTCAGCTCCTTGAGTTCTTTAGTCCAGCCCACTTCCCTAATTACCTTAATTTTTTAAAGTCTGTCCTTTTGAAATCAAGGACCCTAGTTGCAGACCTATTTTTGTTTATCCTTCCATTTAAACTGAATTAGCTCATGATCACTCGAAACAAGAGCTCTCCTTTACAACCAGTTCTTCTTTGAAGTCCTCACTAGTTACCAATACTAAATATAAAATGGCATCACCTCTTGATGGGTCAATGACTATTTGGTGAAGAAATCTGTCAGCTATCACATCCAGGACTATCTGGACCCTAGTATTAGTAGCACTTGTCCTCCAGTCTATATCTGGGAAGTTAAAATCTTCCATAATCACACAAAATTACCACTAGTATTTATTTCATTAAAAATATTAAAGAGGTCTCTATCCATATCCAAATTGGATCCTGGGGGGTCTTTAGCAGACACCAAGCAGTACCCCAGGGGGCCTCTGTTAGCTTTCTTCTGATTTTGTCCAAACAGATTCCATTTTATCCATTTAATCACTTCTAATTTCTTTAGTCTATCCCATCATTAATATACAATGCTACTTCATCACCTTTACATTTATTTTGGTCTTTCCTGAACAGCACATATCCTTCAGTACCTGTGCTCCAGTCATGACTATTATTCCACCATGTTTCTGTTATCCCTATCACATCTGGTTTCACTGCTGTACCAGCAGTTCTAGTTTCTCCATTTTGTTACCCAGGATCCTTGCATTGGTGTACAGTTATCTTAGTTATTTCTGCTTAGCTTTGCCTAGTTTCCTCGCCTAATTAGTACAGCCTTTGTATTGCCAGTATCACTTGACTATTCATGTAATTGGTATCGGCACCATCTTTCCTCTTGTATCAGAGGGGTAGCCGTGTTAGTCTGGTTCTGTAGAAGCAGCAAAGAATCCTGTGGCACCTGGTCTATAAGGTGCCACAGGATTCTTTGCTGCATCTTTCCTCTTGATGTCCATTCTCCGACACTGTGTTGTTCCTTTCTCCATTGCTGTATCCTCCCTTACTTGATTTTTCTCATGCTCAAGGTTAGAATCAGATGTGGAGATTATATGAGCATCTTGTGGGAGACCCCAACTTTCAAGCCGGTAGGAAGTGACATGGGGGGGGGACAGACTGGTACCTTTCCCCCATTAAGCTTCAGCGTGTTTCAGTAGGACCCCCCCCCCCACTGAGCCAGTGGCAAGGTCCTACGTCGCTGTTAAGGCCGCGGGCCGGGGCCCAGCGGAGTGGGAGAGACTCTGGCCATTAGGTCATACTGCCCTGCAACCAGGGGCGACTCTATAGACTCAGGCTCCTCCCGTAGTAGGGCTTCATGCCGGCCAGGAGAAGCTTCAGTTCCTGGTAACTTCCGGTGGGGGCTGGTCCTCCGCAGGAGCTTCCCGGTTAGGTCCTTCCCCTGTGGCTGCCAGCCCAGACTGAGCTGAGTTCCCTCCTTTTATACTCCCAGAGCACTTGGAGCATGCCCAGTATGGCTGGGACGGGACTTCCGCCATCAGAGCTACTGGTCTGATGCTGCTGGGGCTAGTGTGGGGCGGGGCTGCCCCGTCACACTCCCTATCAAGATTCCACCAGCTCTTATTCTGTCATCTCTGAAGCCCCAGTGCAGGGGTGTGCTGGGATTGTGCTGGGGGAGGGTTATAAACTCTGGCAACCTCACGTTGTAATGGTCGCTTTGGGACCACTACCAGCTTTAAGATCTGGAGCTAGGCAGAAAATTAAGGATGTATAACCAGTTCCCTGACAGCTCCTCAGTGTAAAGTGGATATAACAGGAAATCTCTCTCTCCATGATCAGGGAGTGAATAATGGCATTTACTATCACATCAGTTGGTGTCTGGAACAGGCTGGGAGCCATGGAAGATGGGGGAGACTCAATAATACCTTATTATCTGGCAGAGCAAAGTCTCATGGGACAATCCATTGCTCTAAGCAAAAGGAGGCTTACAGAACGATTCCTTATAGATTCTGTGTTTCAGTAAATCTATTGGGCTCAGTGATTTAAGGCCAGTTCCTCAGATACAAATTAAATGATTTACCTTGGCAACATGAGAGAAGGTATTTGAACATTCCTCCATCATTTCTCACCTGGTAGCTACAAGTTTTATTGTCCACACCAGCAGCCTAACTGAGCAATTCCTTTGTAGTTTATAACAGTTTGTGACCAGGAATCAACAACCAGCTCAGGATCAGATGTCCTCTAACATCCTGTGGCAGCTGTGGCAGTGAGTGCAAGCTCTCCTGGTCCACTATCACCATTACATTTTTCCAGACAATTTGAGTTAACCAGCAAGAGGCTGAAGGGTGTGCTACTGATTGGAGAGTCTCAGGCAGAACCACCGAGTTCTACCAATAATATATTTTTTTTAAATTACCATTGGGACAGAAGATCAATTACCACCATGCCATGATTCCTGGATGAGCTTACATACCCAGTCACAGGAACTGAGTGCCACCCTCCATTATGTCCCTCTTTCAGAGGTTTGCTGTTCCTTGAAAGTGATTGGTCCTCTTGCCCGTGTACCAGTTTCTGATACAGCTTCTGCCGGTCACCTATGCAGATGGGGCAGCCACTGATAAATATAGTACTTGTTCCTTCTGCATTTATGCTACCACTTGAGTCTCCGTGCTCAGGTTCCCAGATGATGCAGTCTGTACTAAGGGAATGCCACCCTTCCTTTAAGCCATCTATTTACATCTCTAACCACCCATCTTGATGTCACCCAGATGGGCCCATAGAGATTGTTTGGCACAATATTGTATTTTGGCCAAAGAAATAGGCAGCTAGTAAGAAACACATTGTGGTAAACAGAATTTTGCAAGAACGTTAGATGAACAACCTAAACCATAAGATGGGTTCACAGCCTCCTCAGACTGATTTGGCTTGGAGACAGTAGGAGTTATTTCTCCCACAAATTCCAGAAGACAACAGTAGTGGCTAGTGGAAGCTTGCTGCAAGAGAGGCCCAAGCTCTCAAAGAGTAGTAGAAGTTTGTGTGGTTCTATTAATAGAGTTGTGGCTAATCTTTGCAAATTACACAATTTTTGGCAGGAGTCTCTTCATTGCATTATATCCATTTGTTTTTATTATATTGCACCTTTGAGGGTAGTGACAGTTTGATTTTATAAATACGAAAAATAAAACACTAAGACCCTGATCCTTGTACAACTTGGAGTTCAGGGGGTAGGGTAGGTGCAACAGTAGCTTAAAGCTTCCATAGCACTCCCCTGAGCCTGACACAGCTGTGCTCCAGGCTGGTTGCTTGGCATAAGTTATAAAAGCATGATGGCCACACTCAATTATTCTGTCTGCCAATGGCCCTAAAAGGCCATTACAGAAGCCATGAAGCGCCAAGATGCAGAGAAGCACTGGCCCTGCCCTCTTTCTTCCAGCTATGCCCCTTCCCCATCTCAGCAACTGGGAGAGGCAACATAGAATCAGCAGAGCTAGAACACCCTTAGAATATCTCCCAACACTATAGTGATCTTTCTGTCACTAGCTATGCTTTGCGCTAATGGAGCATTTAGAACTGCTTTGCGCTAAGGGAGCACCACAAAGTGGCCCTAAGAAACTCAAGGATTGGAGCCTAAAATTATAATTCATGGTAACTGTAAATGCATGCTTCAGGTGGACCATTTATTGTATCAGTTTTCCAATATCCAATAGCTATTGTAGGTTGCCATGGCAGTTTTTCAAATAACACAACCATAATTAGAACATGATTCCTAGGAGCCAAATCATTTGAATGCTTAGCCAGTTAGAAAACAAGGATAATTATACTAAGATTTATTGTGAGAGCCAAGAAACAGGAGTCCAAGACATTATTATACCAACTGGCTTTATAGTGAGTGTATAGTGAACTCAAAGTATAAAATGCATATACGAATGAAATATTTACTGTGTTATTAGTATTATAAAAATGAATTTATAAATATTCTGGTAAATATCAAACTGCGTCACATATTGGGACTAAAATTTAAGATAATGGTTTTGATCAAAATTAATAATAAAATGCATATTAAAAAGGTGTAGTGGAATGGTGATGTTATCAAAGGGTTAATGGCTCTAGTTATGGTAGAAATTTAAATACCATGAGGAGGCATCTCCTGACTGAGCCATCACTGAGAATTATGCAGATTCAGATGGGAGCCACACAGGCTTTGATTTCCCCCAAGGATTGATGAACAAGTACAAAATAATAGAAAGTGACAGGAAGCAGATGACTGAGGTCTAATTTAATGTCATTTTAAAAGACAATATACCTTAAATTGGCCTTAGGAAAATTATGGGTTACAAATAAGAGAACAGAAACATGCACTTTTTCATTTTAGTTCACTAATTTAAAAGGTAATCTTTTGAACAAAAGAACAGTAAAACAATGGCTATTTGGCAAAGAAATTGCCAAACTTAACTAGTCATACTTTGTTTCCATAATTTACAATTTACTAGAAAATACTATAATCTTAAAAGGAAAACCACATTAAACAATCTGATAAAACAATCTGAAGGTATTTATGCAAATATTAATTTGAGAGTGTTATGAAGACAAAAATTACTAGGCAGTTCTTAAGGAGTATGATAATATGTACTGTAGATATGCTTTGGAGAATTAAAAAGAAAAATTTGTAGAAGAGAATTTAGCTACGTATATGCTGATCTACAAAAGAAAAGGATTCTATGTTGAAAAGATAGTTTGTAAGGATAAAAGCTAGCATGTTTAAATATAACTTTAAACTAGTAAGGACCAAGAGATGACCTTGCTGTCTATCAAGAACTTACCTTCTAAACACAACAGCTCATCATTAATTTATATCTCATCTGAATCCCCAAAATCTCATTAGATAATGTACATCTACATATAATTGCTGTTTACTCAATAACAGGGAAAATTTAGAAATTGAAAATGTAACATTTGGGTCACCATACAGGCATTTTATTTGATAGCAGAAAGAAACATGTTTGGAACATGTCACAGGAACAGCTTGAAATGTTTGCAGTCTTAAAAAAAGGCATACAGATCTATTGCTGTAACAGATTCTAAGGATTTTATTCATTCATAAACAAAAGTCAGTTCTCACACAGAATGGATACTAACATCTTAAGTATCTTAAATAAAAGTTTGCAGCTTTCCTCACGTAAACACAACATTTATGTGAGTAATGGCTATTGATAAGTAAGTACTTTTAAAGATGGATTTAGGTGTCATGAAATACAAAACTCAGTAGTTATGTGGGATGCAATAACTTGGAAAGGTACATTGTAACACATGTAACCAGCATAAGCAGAAATGCACAGATTTTCTCTAAAAACATACAGTATGTGAGACTTGTAAATTTATTGTTGAAAGGGCAGCGAACAGCCCTTTGTGAGGAATGTACAAATGTCCTACTTTATAGACAAATACCATAAATACTCAAATAATAAAAAGACATTAAAAGAAAAATGGCATTGAAGAAGATAAGGCAGTCTTGACGGTCCATCTGCAGCTTAATCATATGATAGAGCCAGAGGCTACTCCAGAACCACTGACAGAACTGCCAGAGGAGTCTACAGTGGAGCCAGATGCCAGTGCTGGAAAAAATGTCTCATAGAGCATGGCATCTGCATCCTGTGATTTCCATTCAAAGAAAGGAGTAAGAAGATTAGTGGGTTAATATCCTCAATTGAATGGAACTCCAACACCTGACTACATCTTTTTGTATTGCAATTTTTCTTAAAATTTAAAGAGAGGCACTCATAAATTATGTGCATTCCCTAACAGTTTCTGAAAAATAGCTATATATACCACTATTAGATGCAGAAAATGTAGAATGTGAAGTTTAGTTTTTAGAAATATATTGTTATAACTGTAAATCAAATGTGGCAAATAAGTAGGTGATTGTCTTGAACACATTGCAGACACTTACATTTTGAAAAAATTATCAGCATTGTGGGCTATTTGTTTTTAATCTGAAGAGAAGTAAAGTGCTTTCAAGAGCTGAAATGCCTATGTCAATTTCACCCCATTTTGCTGAGCACTGTACATTTTTTAAAAACTAAGCACAGTGGTATTATGTATTTACATGCTGAAAAAAAATTCAAAGTTATTTCCAGCATAAATATTGTGTTTTACACATGCAGTGAATAAACTTTATTTAAAGGGTTAAGGGCCTGCATAATCCTTACTTACACCTTTCTGTAGAAGATGGTGCGTTTCCCACAAATATCTTATGTAACTTAAAACAATGTAAGTGCTATAGCTATTAGAAAATATTGCCTTGATTGTTATCTTTTCTGACATCAGGTTGCTTTCCTGCATGTAATGTCCATTGTTCAGTGACATTTGCAGTAATCTTCAAGACTAAATTCTGGTTTATGTGACATAAGAAATATATGCATTTATTTAAAGAAAAAACGGGGGGTGGGGTAAGAGCAAAGGATATAATTCTATAATGCTAAATGCTATGACAGTTCTGAAAGGGTTAAAACGTCTACATACAGATTTTTGTAACCCTAATGAGAATTCCCATAGTCTGTTTTTTAAATTTTCATATTGTTTTCTCCTATAGATCTTTTTCTCAAAAAGACAGGTGCATTAATTGCACAATATTGTGCAGAGAAATAATCAAAAATACTTAGCCACGCACCACCCTCTCAATGGAATTTGATAGACAGACTACTTAAATACCAATTTCAGAAATTCACATGAACATTACATTACATTAGGTCCATACTAATATCTACTTTATTAGTTGATATTTCATTCATTTGAAAACAAAAACCTATTCATCTCTCCACACTTAGCAGCAACTATTTAATAGAATTGAAGTGAAATCTCATAATTAAAAACATCATTATTTTATAGAATATACTATAGGATAATTACTATCATCCCATGAAGCATAAATACATAAAACTACACTTTTCAATGAATAAAAGTATATTTTGCAATGGATTATCATTGATTTTTAAGTATTCTGTTTGCTTGTTAAATATGGGGTCTCTAGGTAGCTAAGGCAAATAGATACTTATATACCATATAAGCTGCAGAAACTGAAATAGCAGGGTTGAATCTTATTATTAAATGTGAAAGATTGTATCACTGCATATACTGAAAAACCTAGTATCATGCTTACATGCACAAGCTGAATAACAGTTCCCCTTATGCCCCATACTCGCAATCAAGATAATCTAGGCAGCTCTTGCTGTTGGTTCCTGAGGTTAAAAACACTCCACACCTAGCAGTAAGTCTTTCTCAGTTGATGTCCTACACCTCTGCAATTCCCTTGATAACATGGTGGAGCCCAATGCTTGCAACCTCTAGTGCATAATATTCAGCATTTTTACTGGCCACGCAGGGACTCCTTCAGATCAAGATATTTACTGGCCTAATAGAAGTAGGCCCCATGACAATCTGTTGCAGCAGAATAGATATGACTATACCTATTTACAGATCAGGACATCGAGACACAGAAGTTAAATGAATAGGAGTACTACTTGTGGCACCTTAGAGTCTAACAAATTTATCTGAGCATAAGCTTTCGGCGGCTGTGAGCTCAAATACATTTGTTAGTCTCTAAGGTGCCACAAGTACTCCTGTTCTTTTTGCGGATACAGACTAACATGGCTACTACTCTGAAACCAGAAGTTAAATTAACAGTCTGATATCACACAGGATGTATTTGCCAGAGTGAGAATAGACTCTGACCCCTAGTCCTGTGCTTTAACCAGAGAATGCTCCCTCCCCTTAGCAGTCAGAAAGTTAAATAAGACAGCAAAACATTCCTATATGGGACAATTCATATGAACCACTCACTCTGCCAGCTATAGGGGTACTTAATTTAAAGCCCCATAACTGATGCTACTGTATGAGGTGTATTCAGGGCCGCCCAGAGGATTCCGGGGGCCCGGGGTCTTCGGCGGCGGGGGGCCCCCGCTTCGGCGGTAAGTCGGCGGCGGGGGGTCCTTCCGTTCTGGGACCCGCCACCAAAGTGCCCCAAAGACCCACGGCGGGGACCCCCCGCCACCGAATTACCGCCGAAGCGGGACCCGCCGCCGAAGTGCAGCCCCCACCGCAGGTCTTCGGGGCGCTTTGACGGCGGGTCCCAGAACGGAAGGACCCCGCCCCCCACCGCCGAATTACTGCCGAAGACCCGGCTGCAGTCCGGCGGCGGGTCCCGCTTCGGCGGTAATTCGGCGGCGGGGGGTCCTTCTGTCCTGGAGAGGAAGGACCCCTGGCCAGCGAAGACCAGGAGTGAAGAAGCTCCGGGGGCCCGGGCCCCGCGAGAGTTTTCTGGGGCCCCCGGAGCGAGTGAAGGACCCAACTCCAGGGGCCCAGAAAAACTCTTGTGAGGGCCCCTGCTGGGCCCGGGGCCTGGGGCAAATTGCCCCACTTGCCCCACCCCTCTGGGCGGCCCTGGGTGTATTTTATTAATACTAGGGCTGTCAAGCGACTAAAAACATTAATCGTGATCAATCACGTGATTAAAAAATAATCATGATTAATCACACAATTATTCACAATGTTAATAATAGAATACCATTAATTTAAATATTTTTGATGTTTTCTACATTTTCAAATATATTGATTTCAATTACAACCCAATACAAAGTCTACAGTGCTCACTTTATTTTTATAAGTATTTGCACTGTAAAAAAACAAAAGAAATAAGTGAACTGAAAAATACTAATACAAGTACTGTAGTGCAATCTCTTTATTGTGAAAGTTGAACTTGCAAACGTAGACTTATGTACAAAAAAAAGTGCATTCAAAAATAAAACAACGTAAAATTTTAGAGCCTGCAAGTCCATTCAGTACTACTTCTTGTTCAGCCAATTGTTCAGACAAACAAGTTTGTTTACATTTGCAGGAGATAATGCTGCCAGCTTCTTGTTTACAATGTCCCCTGAAAGTGAGACTCACCGCCCTGCACTTTAAGTGGGTAGGGGGGAGAGGGGTTGTCTAGCTGGCCGGGAGCAGAGGGCAAAACCTTGTGGCTTGGGGTGGGGAGGGGAGATGTAAAACTGCTGGAAAAGCAGTCAGCGTGGTGGATGACTCACCACCTAGGAATGAGGTGTTTAAAAAGGTCAGCCTGGGCCTGGCCCCTCCCCTCATTCACTCAGACCAGGCTGGGCAGCACCCCTCTCCCCTCCCTATTTAGGTCAGAAATATGCTGGGTGTTTAGCTATATCTGCTGCAGGCATTATGCTAGCCACCCCATTAAGAGGGGCTGGGAAGGAATTTTTCCCTTACCACCATATTGGCCAGGTGCAGTGGGAGGGTTTTCGCCTTCCTTGCAGCAGGTTCTGGTGGGTTCTGTTCATACATAGCATGATGGGTGGTAGGCCATATGTCACAACTCTTTATTTAAGTGTATGGCAGATGTTCAGTGCAGGTACTCCATAAATTAAGGCACAAAAGAACGGATAAATGGTTTGGAAAAGGAATTAAGGAGAGGTTCTTGGTAATTGAGCAAGCCGGTGGCAGTTGGGGACTCCTCTGATTGGTACAGCAGGGAGCCAAACCCCCATCATTATAGTCCACCTTAACCTCTTCTACAAGCAGGGATGGTCAGTAAGGTTCCGGCAAGGGAATTGCTGGAGGGACCTGGATGAAAAGAGAGGGGAGCTAGTGTAAGTTCTCTCTCCCCTCCAGAATTGGCTGGAATTGGAGGGTCCCGGCAGTGGATCTGCTGGAGGGACATGAACAGAAAGGTGCGGGGGGCACCTGAAAAAAGCACTCACGCCCCCCCCATCTAATAATAAAGTTGTTGCCTGATTAAACCCATATATAATGTCACCTGTCATTCTTTCGGCATAGCCAGACAACAGGTGTTTTCATGGCACTGTTGTAGCCAGCGCCGCAAGATATTTACATGCAGATGCACTAAAGATTCATATGTCCCCCTTCATGCTTCAACCACCATTCCAGGGGGCATGCGTCCATGCTGATGACGGGTTCTGCTCGGTAACAATCCGAAGCAGTGCGGACCAACGCATGTTCATTTTCAGTATCTGAGTCAGATGCCACCAGCAGAAGGTTGATTCTTTTTTGGTGGTTTGGGTTCTATAGTTTCCGCATCGGAGTGTTGCTCTTTTAAGATTTCTAAAAGCATGCTCCACACCTCGTCCCTATCAGATTTTGGACAGCACTGCAGATTCTTAAACCTTTTGTCGAGTGCTGTAGCTATCTTTAGAAATCTCACATTGGTACCTTCTTTGTGTTTTATCAAATCTGCAGTGAAAGTGTTCTTAAAATTAACACCATGTGGTGGGTCATCATCCGAGACTGCTAGAACATGAAATATATGGCAGAATGCAGGTAAAACAGAGCAGGGGACATACAATTCTTCCCCAAGTAGTTCAGTCACAAATTTAATTAACGCATTATTTTTTAACGGGTATCATCAGCATGGAAGAATGTCCTCTGGAATCATAGCCAAAGCACGAAGGGGTATACAAATGTTTAGCATAACTTGCAAAGCTGGCTACAAAAATGCCATGCACATGCCTGTTCTCACTTTCTGTTGACATTGTAAATAAGAAGAGGGCAGATTATCTCCTGTAAATGTAAACAAACTTGTTTGTCTTAGTGATTGGCTGAATAAGCAGTAGGACTGAGTGGACTTGTAGGCTACAAAGTTTTACATTGCTTTGGTTTTGAGTGCAGTTATGTAACAAAAAAATCTACATTTGTAAGTTGCACTTTCACAGCAAAGAGATTGCATTACAGTACTTCTATGAGATTAATTGAAAAATACTATTTCTTTTGTTTATCATTTTTACAGTGCAAATATTTAGAATAAAAAATAATATACACTTTGACTTCAATTACAATACAGTATATATGAAAATGTAGAAAAACATCCAAAATATTTAATAAATTTCAGTTGATAGTCTATTGTTTAACAGTGCGATTAAAACTGTTATTAATATTGATAACTTTTTTGAGTTAATGGCGTGAGTTAAGTGCGATTAATCGACAGCCCTAATTAATACACAAAATGCTAAATTATAATCAGTCTTGATAATTTATTACATTAATTATATGCAGAAACATAATATGGAGAACTAAAAAGAATGCAAATGTGCAATGACTTCATCCCAGTAGACACACTCTTATTTATACCATATTCCGACAAAAGGCATGTTCCATCAGTGGGTATTCACATTCCTCTTTAGGCTTTAAAATGAGAGGCAGAAGAGCTTCAACAAAATTTATATATGCAGATGATTCTCATGTTATTCATGCTGATCAAAAGCTACTGCCTTTACAACTTCTACTACTGGTGCTAATGAGTGCTCAAGAGCACACTGCATTTTGATATATCAATAAAAAGATAATATATCTTACTCTCCTGAAAAAAATTATATTACTCTTGCAAAAGAGCAATAAATAATACTGGTTCTATGAATCTGGAGAACAGGGCCAAATTATCTGCTGTATTATCTGCTGTATTATCTGGAGCTACACCAGCAGATTTTTGTCCCTTAAAATGGTATAATCAAAACAAAGAAATAAAGAAATGAAATGCAACTAATTCCAACACTACTCAGAGATGAAAAAGAAACAAAGGAACTCAGGGTTTGTCTACACTTAAAACATTGCAGCAGTGCAGCTGCACCACTGCAGTTACACCACTGTAGCACATCAGTGTAGATACTGTAGTGTAGATATGCTGACAGGAGGGCTTTTCTCATCGGCATAGGTAATCCACCTCCCCAAGAGGTGGTAACTAGGTCAACAGAAGAATTCTTCCGGCAACCTAGCATTGGTCTACACCAGGGGTTAGGTTGGTATAGCTACATCTGTCAGAGGTGTGGCTTTTTCACAGCCCTGAGAGACGTAGCTATACCAAAGTAAATTCCTAGTGTAGACCAGGCCTCATACATTGATGCAGCTCCACAAAAGGGCAGATTCAGCAAGTCTTGGGATTGGTTTTAGTAGCTGCTCCAAAACAATATTCCAGATTCCCTCCAGGCTGGGGGTTGGCTGGGTCAAAGTCATGTGAACCAACTGGGCCAATTAATTCTAACCTAGTGATTAAAAAAAGAGAATAAAAAGAATGGCACTTGGTCAGAGAACCTCACACTTTGGAATCAACTCTGTGACTGCCACTATGATATATGATGGGCAATCTGCTTAAATTCCCAAATTTTCATCCTTCCTTTAGTGATAATTAGGAAACTGCTTGCCTACTTAATCTCTGATCATTAAAATATAGAAGAGGAAATATTATTAAAAGATAGTAGGCCTTCTGGCTCATAGGATGGGAGCACTTAAAAAAAATGTAGACTAGACTGTGGAAAACTGTATATATCCATTTATTAGTATAATAGTAGAGAGGATTGCCGCCCTGGTCCTAAATCTGCCTAATTTGGAAGGCATGAGACATGCATGAAGGGCTGCCTACATTCTATTCTCTAACATGAAAAGAACTTCTCCCACTGTATAACTAGCATGGTATGAGGTAGAACCCCACATATCAGCTAACTTTGATTTTCTCTCATCCTCCCCAAATCCATATATGGTCTGTAGGAGGAGGAAGACAACTCCACCATTGACCCGTTGATGTGTTAGACTTTCAACAAAAGGAAAAGTTTTCATTCAACTTACCATTTTGGTTACTACAGAGGACACTGCAAATGTAGCATGGCACCTACAGCTGTCCAGTTAAAGTAGGTACACGCATGCCTAATGAGAATGCAATGAGATGATTCAAACAGATAAAACAGGGACCTGTCATTGGTGTGAACCACAGTCAACAAGGAATTAAAAGATGATGTGTCAATACTAATTATGTCTGTCTTCTGCTTCCTTCCTATACATTTGGAACAGGGGTGGGCAAACTTTTTGGCCTGAGGGCCACATCAGGTTTCCAAAATTGTATGAAGGGCCGGTTAGGGGAGGCTGAGCCTCCCCAAACAGCCAGGTATTGCCCAGCCTCGCCCCCTATCCAACCCCTGCCTGCTTTTCGACCCCTGAGGCCCCCCAGCCGGGACTCCTGCCTGATCCACCCGCCCGTTCCCTGTCCCCTGACGGCCCCATGGGGACTGCTGCCCCATCCACCACCCTCTGCTTCCTGTCCCCTGACTTCCCCCGGACCCTAAACCCCTGACTGCCCCCCGCTGCCCCATCCAGCCTCTCATTTCTGACCCCCCCCAGGATCCCTGCCCTCATTCAACCCCTGTTCCCCGCCCTCTGACTGCCCTGCCCCATCCACTCCCCCGCCCCCTGACCACCACCCCGAACTCCCCTGCCCTCTATCCAACCCCCCATGCTCCCTGCCCTCTTACTGCGCTGCCTGGAGTACCAGGACAAGCTGCTCGGCTGAAGCCAGCCACACCAACATGCAGCACAGAGCACTGGGTCAGGCCGCAGCTCTGCAGCTGCACTGGCAGCGCAGTGAGCAGAGGCTGCAGGGAAGGGGCCAGGGGCTAGCCTCCCGGGCCAGGAGCTCAGGGGCCGGGCAGGAGGGTCCCGCGGGCCCATAGTTTTCCCACCTCTGATTTGGAGGATTTAAAGTTGCTGCATTTGTCAGTTACAAAATGATTTTGTTGGCAAAGCTATGTCAATAGGTGATAAAACCCTGAAAGTCCCTTGCCTGGGCTTACCAGCCTACATATTGATATTGATTTGATCTTGGGTGACATCCGATTTCCCATCCAATAAACATACAGACATTCACTGGTCACTTGGTCTTTGCATATAGGACTGTTGCCCCCAGACATGCTTTGTGCTGTATTCACCATTGTTGGGGTGAAAATCCCTATTCAACAGAGGTACTGTAGAAAGGTGGGAGGCAGATTGGGATCTGTTTTCAGACATGAAACCCTTATGCTTTTGGTGCAATGGGTTTTAGGGCTTACTTTCCTAGAACTTGATGCACCAGTTGGTGGACCCAAGTTCTGAGTTTGGAAAGAATCAATGACTATAGGAAGTTCTTGAGTTGGACATTTCTTGATGACATTCATGGTCTGAAGAAACAACTCATAATTTTTCTTTTCTTTATTATGACAGACAGTGATGTACATGGTTTTACATTGTTGATCATCAGGATGACAAGACAGAGGGTCATGCATATAAACTTTGATTCAGGAAAGTACTGAAGCCCATGCTTCTTAAACCACATACCTAAGTCCCAGTGACTTGGAACATAAACATATGTTTAAATGTCTTGCTGAATAGTGGCTTTAGAGCATGCAGTCATACGTACAGTAGACCATTGTTACTGTCCACTGTTAAAACTTAAACAGCTCTTTTGGGTCAAGACATTATTGAATATTGATTATTATATTACCAATATCTTATTGTTTTTCTGATGGGCAGATTTTAAAATTTCACACATTCAGTGAACTTTGACCTTATTCTGATTCCAGATGTCCTTTGGGCTCTTGGTCTACAATAAACTTTAATTTGTTTGAATGCTCCATTGCTCCCAATACGATGATGCTCATGATCCTGAGGAGCTAAATAAAGGGATTTGCTAAATCTTTAGTTGCACAATTAAAATAGCTTCCTGCTTCAGACAGCTGGCTAGCCCAACACTTGTGTGTGGTTTTTGTACTAGTTTTCAAGCATGGAAGGAGGGAAGGAACACAACCTTTATGGCAATATATTTTGGGGTGTAAGGATCTACAATTCAGGTGGCTTTTATCAGTATTTTTTGTATTCTCCAATGTGAGAGACAGTTGCTGATTTTGGTAACTACGTGAAATTGGTTCTTTTGGACATGGGCAACTGCTAGGTCCAGTGGGATTGCAGCAGTTCTGCACCTATGACTGTCCACAATGGTTCAACCCAGGAATGAGCTAACTCAATAAGCAACCACTAAATATCCACTTGAACAGAAGCATTCCATCTAAATTTGACTGCTCTTAGTGTTTTCCCTGCTAGGACCTTTTCTTCCAGACTCTACTTCTCAGCAAGACACTCCAACCTCTCTTATATCTTGGTTTCAGTTACAATATACCTGCCAATTGTACCCTTCCCCAGCATTCTTTTACCTATGCCCTAGAATGATATAAAATGTCACACACTGAATGGATTAAAAACTGGTTGATAGGTATCAAAATGTAACTGTAAATAGGGAATTGTCACTGAGTAGGTCTATTTCCAGTGGGGTCCCACAGGGATCGGTTCTTGGCCCTACGCTATTTAACATTTTTATCTATTACCTGGAATAAAACAAAATCATCCCTGATGAAGTTTGAAGATGGGGGAGTGGTAAATAATCAAGAGGATACGTCACTGATTCAGAGTGATCTGGATCGATTGATAAACTGGGTGCTGGCAAACAACATGCATTTTAATATGGCTAAATGTAAATGTCTATATCTAGGAACAAGGAATGTAGGCCATACTTAATATCCTGGGAAAACAGTGACTCTGAAAAAGTTTTGGGGGTCATGCTGGGTAATCAGCTGAACAGTGTGCTCCCAGTGTGATATTGTGGACAAAAGAGCTAATGTGATCTTCAGATGCATAAACAGGGGACTCTTGAGTAGGAGTAGAGAGGTTATCATCCTATTTGGCACTGATGCAACTGCTGCTGGAATACTGCATCCAGTTCTGATGTCAACCATTCAAGAAGGATGTTGATAAATTGGAGTGTTCAGAGAAGAGCCACAAGGATGAATAAAGGATTAGAAAACATGCTTTATAGTGATAGCCCCAAGGAGCTCCATTTATTTAGCTTAACAAAGAGAAGGTTAAAAGGTGACGATTACAGTCAATAAGTACCTACATGGAGAGAAAATATTTGATAATGGGCTCTTCAATCTAACAGAGAAAGGTGTAACATGGTCTAACGGCTGGAAGTTGAAGCTAGGCAAATTCAAACTGGAAATAAAGTGTAAATTTTTAATAGTGAGAATAGTTAACCACTGGAACAATAATTTACCTAGTGTTATGGTGGATTCTCTATCTCTGATAATTTTTAAATGCAGACTCAATATTTTTCTAAAAGATATGATCTAGGAATTATTTTGAGACATTCTATGGCCTGTGTTATATAGAAGGCCAAACTAGATGATCATAATGGTCCCTTATGGCCTATGAATTTACTGCCTCACATCACTTAGTTACTAATTTCCCCTTTCCAGTCATTCCTCATCTGACTTCTAACCCTAATTAAATAAAAACATAAAGCGGTGCCAATTTTTCACCACATTTACTTGCGTGTATTTTATAGACCATCTATTTTGTGTCTTTTAAGCTTCAAGGCTGAGATTGTCTTTTTTGTGTTTGTATAGCACCCAGTACAATAGGACCCCAATCCCAGCTGGGGCCTTTGGTCGCTACCTTAATATAAGTTTACTACTACTTCTACTAACAATAATAATGAAGAAAGATTAATTGTTTGTATAATGGAATGGGAAAATATTCACACAGTTCAAATTCTCTACAGTCTTCTAATACATTCTGATTTTCTTTTTGTCTGCCCCATTCCTCAAGCAGTTCAGTAACCATTCCTGCCAGATTCCAACTTCACAGAAAAGTCTCACTCCCGATGCCATGATCAGGAGAGATACTACTCTGCATTTCGGATATACATATATATAAATCACAGGCATATAGATTTGCAGCCAGGTGTAGTCCATTAGGCATCTGAATGGAACCTCAGTTCACATCTGGTTTTTGCTCTGAATACTCTGTGGCTACACTATATGGCTCCAGGGCATAAAGTGGGAAACAATCCCACCCAGCTTTAACTAAGTTGAAACAGCTGTTATGAACACCTGCCACACTTTATTATCCTTTAACGACAACCCGTATTCAGCTGTATAAAATAGGACTGTGCCAAACTAGGGCAACTTTTACCAGGAGCAATGTTGGCATAGTCTCCTGACTTCCCTGATATGTCTCTGGGAGAAGGCCCATACTCAACTGGAATAGTTCAACAGCATGGTTAACTCAGAGATACAATACTTCATGGTACAGACTGCCACACATTCTTCTCTCACATAGTTGACTTCCTGTGAGACCTTTTCAGGCATCTAATCTAGCTTTTCCAAGTAGAGTCTTTGTTGCTGTTTCAGGTACCAATTGAGAAATCCAGGATTGACTGCCCACAGTAGTGAGTAATTTATGAGAAATAAGATGGGTTTCAGGGAAAGTCAGTCAGGTGATTCACTTCTCAAACTGCACACATGATGGAATGGGGAGAGAGAGCTGACATCAGCAGGGTAAGACCTCATTATTTTCAACACATGTGGCACAGATATGCCATCAACCATTTTCATATAAGATTGAGTTGGAGTGGAGGTAGCTTTGACCAGTCATGCAGCAATGGTACCAAGAGGCAGCAGACTGCTAGTACATGATGGACAGTAGTTTAGACACCAAGGACAGAACACCAGTAGATTGATGTGAAGCCTGCAAATGGGCTGCAATTCTCCCAGATGATTTAGCACTATTCTGCAATGCCCCTGTATGCTTATTAAGAGAAAAGTGTGGTAGCTAACTCAATAAGGATTGCCTGCCTGCCTAGCATTTTGTAATTCTCAGCTGTACAGAGTTACATAAATGGATGTTCTATTTCCCTCAGCAATGGCTATAATAAATACTTTAAGAGGGAGGGGATATAGGGAAAAGTATGTTTGGGTCCAGTACACTGGAAAAATAATTTACTAAAGAATTTGTTCCAATGTCTTGTAATTTTTCAGCAATCACTGAAACTTACAATGATCTGCTGCGTAGATTGAGTTTTGATTTACATATCCATTTTTTACTGAAAGTTTGAATTAGAATTATTTTTAAGAAAATGTCTGTCGATGGCTCATTTGAGAGAATTGTTTCCTAGTCTTAATTTTCTCTGGCTAATACTGGACCTGAACAATTCGTTTTGTACACCAGGCGTGTTTTACAAGATACACACCAAATTCAAGGAGGAAGGAGAGCAACTTTGCAAAGTAAAATAAAGTGTCATATTTTTGAAAAAAATCCAAGATAAAAGCACAACTAAGGATATAAGAGAAACTTTCGGCTGAAAACACCAAAACAACAAAGCTTGTTTTCAAATACAACTGCTGTACTAGATATAGAAAACTAAAGTTTGATCATTTTTTTAATTATAACTATACACAGTGTCTAGCACAAATGGCCCCAATCCCTGATTTGGGGCCTTTAGGCACTACCGGAATACAATACTAAATAATAAGTAAAAATAATGTAGGGAAATAAAGTTCTATATTATCAAACAAGAACCATTAAGAAAAGCAGAGTATTTAATTTTACTATATTCAAGATTGAAATTTTTAAACTTGAATGTCTTAAGTTTATTAACCCATGCCTGAAAATTCTGGCCTAAATATATTTCTTTAAAATAACCATAATGATGTTATGTGGGAAACAGACCAAAAAAGGGAGACGAGAGAGGTAAAGATCTTTAAAATAGTCTTTTGGCTCTTTATTTCCTGTAATCAATCAGTTTTCAGACCTGTGAATAATTAAAATTGAGTAGTTCTTGTAATTCAAGGATAACACTGATTAATTAGAACAGAAAGTGAAAAATACTAATCAATCCTAAAGACAGTTTTTCTTTTTCTCACCCTCTTAACAATGTACCTTCTATACTGTTCATTTTCTTTAAAAAACATTCATATTCTTGTCCATTCACACAAACCTCTCTCAGTGAGCATTGTTTTGGGAGGAGTGGGTGGCAGGCAGGGGGCACAGGATGTTGAGAGAACAGATAGGATGTCAGGTGAAGATGGAATGCTGTGCCCTCTCTAACCAGCTGAAGACTCTGCATGATTGTTTTCTTACAAATAATACCTGTGGGTGTTGAAACTGTTCAGGGAATCTATCAAACACACTCTTTCACTTTGCTGTTGTAACTATTAAATTTATTCTCATTTCAAAAGAGTCATAGGCAATAATAGCTGTAGGTGGTTGAGTAATTTAAAGAAAATGTGTCAAACCTACTTTCACTGCCTTTAACAGTAGAATTCTGTAATTACTTTCAAAGTTATAAAATGCAATCATTTCTTTATGATATAATGAAAAAGTTCTAAACTGGTTTTTTTATTTTAAAGATTTTAAATAAGTGCAAGTGAAATGACTAACCTGCGACTTGTGAAGAATTTAGTTTAGCTCACAGTAAAGGAACTATGTTAATACTATATATGTTAATATATTCAGTGCATGGGCTACACATTGTAAAAATAGTCCCATGAACATACATAGGAGGAAATCACACATGTAATTCTCTCCATGAATGATTTTAATATATGCCTACAACTAATCCCAGTGCAAAACAATAGAGATTTGCAAGAATGTAAGGATGACACAATTGAATAAAAACCACAGAGACCCTCTTCTCCTTCACCGAAAGAGTAATTTAATTATTTCTCTCAAGCTTAAATATATTAGCATGTTGACAACTTTCACAATGTTATTGTGAGTCTTGTGATATTTAGTATGTTTCCTTAAAGCCCTAGCTCCTGGAGTCATGTGTCCACATGAGAATTCTGGCTGCCATTTAAAAAGAAAATAAGTTTCTATCCTTCATGATTGTGGAGAAAAGCTTGAAAACATGAATCCTAAAGGCTCAAAGCCCAGAAAGCAAATTAAAAGAACCACAAATATATTGTTTGGGGGGGAAAATTATTATTTTGGGGGTTTAACTCATGAGTTTTGAATACTTGGAGTTGGGAATACTGTGTACTGTATTCACAGGTTGGTATGCGATATATGTATTGTGTACATTCTATTTTCAAGTTACTATAACCCATCTAGAAGTAACTATTTCTGATTATTTGTTCATCACATCATTGCCATGGATATGGGAGAGAGAATGACACAAGAAAGATTTAGCAAGACTGGCAACCCTCACCTCCCAAACTGTTGAACATAAATCTGTCATCTAATGACTGCAGACAGGTAGCCTTGCAAGCTAAAGTCCTGGATGCTGCAATCAGATCCATGCACCTGCACCTGTGCAGAGACACACTGATTTCAAACAGGTGCAGGGGTCTGCCTGCTCCAATCCAACTGCAGGACTGGAAACTAAATGGGAAGTGGCATACCCTTTCCTCCTATAGCTGTTACCAAATACTCCTACCTTCCAATTTGGATTTATTTGACTGAGGAGGGGGAACCCCAGTATATTATAATTATGAATTAAAATTTTCAAGAAGTCACCAGTGATGCATACCCAAATGACAGTGGCCCATATCTTGTGCTGAGAGATTGGGCCCTCCTGCAATCAAAACTCCATCCGTTTTTAATGGCTGATTTATTTCTAATCTGCAGAAGACAATAATTGCCATCTCCCATCTGTACTGGATTTAAGAGGTCACAACCCCTTCCTTCCCTATTGATAGCCTAAATTTTGAATAATTTATCTAAATCTCTAGCATGAACTACATGTCCGGGCAAGTAGGCCTAAATGTTGCCATCATGTGTGGATACCAGGATGGAAAAAACAAAGCAACAGTATTATCTAGAGTTCTTGGCAAAAAGCAATTCAGAAATGACTAGGACTATGTGCACCTAGCCCCTTACCCACATTTTCACACAGACACTTGAACCCGCTTATCAACCATTACCCATCTAAAGAAGAATTAAGAATGAAAAAAAATTAGGACATAATTTCAGGATGGTGGTTGGGAATTATTGTAGGGCAGAAGGAGCAACAGGCATGACCACTACAGCCTTCTTAGCCATGATAGGGCTCTGAGGGTCAATATAAGAGCTAGTTTTAAATCCCACACCTATCCAATGGTATTGCTACAGCCCCCTCTTGAACGCCATAGGGTATATGGACTATAATAAGGGAAGAGTGACAAGATGGTCCAATAGAAGATACTTCCTCACCCACCTTGTCCCTCTAATATCCTGGGACATACACAGCAACAACACCATTGTATGTAATAAGACCTCCTTCCATTATACATGCTCTGCCTGAAATTAGCCTATTCAATATAAAGAAATTCTCACTACCCAAATTCTCAGTAATCTCAGTCACTTGGGTGTTGTGTTTTTTTGTTTTGTCTCTGAACTCAGTGAAAACATTTTTTAGGCTTCTAAACTTCATAAAATCATCTAAATCCATGTTTAACCTTCACTGGGCACAAACACTGATCACAGGGCTTTAAAAAATACATTTATGAAAAACATATGGTTTCCTAAAATATCCAAGGAGAATGAAACCCTGTTCATATCTAAATTTGGCTTTAATTATCCTAAACATAATAGAAAATAATCTCTCATTTTCCATAATATGTTGCATCAACTAAGAGTCAACACTCATTTTAAGAAGGAAAAAAATCTAGTAAAATATATTAAAAATAATTTTTCCACAAAATAACTCCACAGAGACAATTTTCTGAAAATGTACAAGTTATGAAAAATCAAAATAAGCTATTTATGTTTTCATAATAAGTAAATTAAAAGATAATCCTTGGCCCAGATCTGAAACATCGCTGTATGAGTTTATTGTTATTACAAAGCATTGGTTTTCCTCCTTACAGGAGGAAAATCAAATAATTATGTTATAAATATTTTAAAGTAACTTGTAATAGCAAAAGCTACTTTAAATTTATATTGTTTTAAGTCTATTAAAATACTATTTGAGAAAAATATTTCACATTTATTATAAATTATTTAAAGGAAAAAAAGCAGTAGTATCTTATATTCCCCTGACCTAACCATACGCACACAAACATACCACTAACTGATGGAAAATAAACAGAGCTTTCAATATCAATGCTTATTTTATCTTTGAGGCTTTTCCTTTTGGAATAATTACCTATGCACAAACTCTAGATGGCAACATTGCACTTACTGTACTTCTAAGACAAAATGTCACAGCTAGTCCCTACATATCCTCTTTATCAACATTTTATGTGCCACAGATCTATAGCCTCTTATTATAAGTGTAATGAAGCAGAAGTTATTGAAGCATTTTATTGATTGCTCAGATCACAAGTTTACTGTCATACTGAATTGGCACCTTACTTGCTGAAGCAAACTGCTGACACCTTTTTTAAAAAGTGACAACTACATCTATTTCATGACCAGAAATCCATTTTCATCTCTATCAAGACAAGAATGCAATTTTCACTTCATTTAACTGATGTTAGGCCTGCTCAAGGCATGACACTTAGAAGAAGACACAAGTTTAAGGTTCTTAAAATACTTCTAGTAACTAGAATGCAGCTTGGTTGTGGGAAAAACTTTCAATCATCACTCAAATCTATAAACAACTCAACATTCAAAGAATCACTTATCAAAACTATCAAGATACTAATTTTCTTTTTCAATTTCAAAATTACTGAAATGCTATTCTTATATTCTTTTAATAAGAAACTAAGCTGAAATATTACAGCTATAGTATGAACTATTGCTGTTCAACAAAAAAAGTTTACTTTTAACAGAGGAGTGTTACATGAATGGCCCCTATGTAGGCCAAATGGACGGGAGACCTATTTTTTTTAATGTATGACATACACATAATGAAATAAAAATACCACTGCAATGATATGAGTCAGTACTATATACAATTAAGCAAGAAGGGTGTAAAGCAAAGACAGAACATTTTTGTTTAAGAAAATCATTTTTACATTATTTAAATACAGTTTTTTACCTTTAATTTATGTTAAGATTATTATTTTTAAAATGCCACAAAAATTACTACTATTGTACTGGATTTGGTGACCTTTTGAATGAAAATCAACTGTAAATCATTTCAGTGAAACAGTTACTATTCTTTTAATAGTATCTAAGTTACCGTAATGCCAACCTTAGGCCAGGATGCAATTAATTTTTTTTTAAATAGCATTAAAGTGCAGCGTATATTTTAAAGTGTAAACTTTTGACAAAATTGTGTGGTTATGTGTGCATAAAATTATATACAAAATATGTGGATTACACAAAAAATAGTAAACAAAAATAGTATATTAATGCATCAGTTTCCTCCAACAAAAAATCCCAGGAAAAAGATTTCCCCATAACAGCTGGTTTATGTGACATTTATAATGGAAACGTCCTGGTCCTGTGGACCCATTATGAAGTAATTAAAGCTATTGCAACAGAAATGTTAGGATACAAAGGCACACTGAAGTCAGTGAAAACTTGTCTAGTAGTCATACTATGTATGTCTATTACTGAATATAATCAAGGAGAGTTATAAAAGGTAGCTAGAATGCATGCACAATAGGCAACTTCAGGCTCCAATATCTAAGTAAGTAGTTTCAAATTAATTAAAAAAAAAATTTAAAATGTAGTGTTAGTTCTCTTCTTATTGTTGCTATATTTTTGTTTAAATTTAGTACTATGTTATAGCTCTATACAACAAAGTGGTGGAAACCACAAGAATTATGGGGGCTCTTAGTGCAACTCAGAATCAAAAATTGTAAAACTGATTAGATAAAATATAAAAAAATACATATGGACTAATAATTTATATACCAGCACTGATATATTATAGGCAAGTTCACAGACTCTTAACCATAGCAGCACTTGTCGATATTATCATATTTAAAATGGTGGGTGGTAAGATTGTTCTATTCTTTTAGTCTCTCTTGTTTTTCCTTTAGTATTTTGCATACAAGAATTCATTACTTTAAATGCAACATAATTTGCATTGGTTTACATAACTAATTTCTATCACTGTAATTTCTGAGAGAATGAGTTTAGGAATACACAGCATAAATACTACCCTCCCTCTCCCCGCCGCCGCCCCACACCTACATAAAAAAAACCTCAGCACGGTTTTGTTAACAGTTTTTTAAGCATAGGATAGAAATCTACAGCACTGTAGGTGAGTTTCTGAATAAAGTATTATAGCAATATTTTTCTAGAATCTCATAGAGTAAAGTTATAAAACATGCTCATCAATGCTTTTTAGGTTAACTAGTGATTTTCAAATAGAGCGTAAGGCATCTCATATTTTGGCATCACTTCAGCTTATTTTTCAGTTTCTCTGTCATAATATATTTTGTGTTTGTTTACTGACAGAGCAATAGATGATTTATTGTGTGATTGTCAATGAAGAAAATGTTTAAAAATCATTAATATCATTTTAAAAGGTATTTCAGTCTTCTGTTTTGGCCTCTGTTTAGCTGTGCTAGGCCTGTGAATGACAGCTTCCCTGCTTGAAGCATACAGAAAGCACAGCCTTCCTCATTCACTGACAGTACTATGGCCTTTTCACACGTTCCCTCCACAGCAGTGTTTGGGGACAAACACTGGAACCCAGCACAATGGCATTCCTGCTTCAACACCCCCACCAACAGTACAACTACATATCAAGAATGCTAATGAGATGGTACAGCCCCCATGGTTGAAAGTGTTATCTACATTTCATACTAACATGTTTATATTATTCCTTCTGTTACTAATGAATTTAAGTTCTTGCATAGCTCTGAGCAATTTCATTTTGGAGATGTCTCTGTTTTAAGAACATATATGTTTTAAATACAAGCTTCAGTAGCCATGCATGATATTTGAAAACATATATAGACACACACATAAACACACACAAATATATATTACATATATAATGCACAAATGTTAAATGCTAGATCTATTTAAGTATCTCAGGATTTTTGAAAAACTGGGAGAGCATTTTTAAAGTCACATATTATAGTTACAACTCCATCATGTGAAAATTAATTACAAAATAATTCTGTCTGTAGTGCTGGATAGTTTTTGTATTTATTTTTTATCCAGAAAGTTGTGTATTTTGCAATCATGTCCTCTGAGGTTGATAAAATTTCAAGATTTTACTGGCGTCCACAGGATATTACAACTTAATACAATTACAATACTCGGGACTCTATATAAAGAAAAAACATAAATGACACGCTATTGTGATGTACCAATGTGTTATTTTCTTTTCTATTTGAACCCTTCTCCAGCCGCAAGTATCCTCTTTTTACCTGATTATAATATAGTAAATAAGCAAGGTTAAGATAATAACTAATATAAAGCTAGGAAATGGAGTCAAATATCCCCTCTGTTTTAACAGCTTTCCACCACCCTACCTCATTCTTAAGGAATGGCATTCAAAGTCTATCAACTCTCCTCTAAAGGTGATACAGGGGGCACAGCAGAATGATAAGAGTTCCTCCTTTTGACCTGTGGACTGAGAATTTTAACGCCATACTATAGGGCAGGAGGCAACAAGCTGATAATAGGCAGTCCACTGTGCAGCCTTTTGGGTCAACCAATGTGTACGATTTTTAATCCAGTAGGTGTATAACAATACACTTTGACTGAAATTGAAATTAAAAACTACTTATATTTTAGTGAAAGTGGCTCAGAATTACATTGCTATTGAGCTACTAATACTTCCAAGAGCTATTTAATCTCATTATTTCAACAAAGCATGTTGTCCCAGCAGAGTATTACCAGATCAAAGGGGTTTCTCCATATTTTTTCTTCATTTGTTCTTTATTTATTTAAATAAAAGATAGTGTAAAACACAAATATAATACAAATCTCAAAATAACAGAGATAAGTAGAAAATTCAGTTAAGATTGTCAAGCAATGTCTAGATATACAGTGATTTGAAAACTGAACATGTTTCACATCATAGAGCTATACTGCAAGTCTTCCTAGACACAACAGGATGAAGGAGTGAGGGCTGTGCCCCCTGCATCCCGTTTTTAGAAGAGTTGATAGTTTTCAAATGTCTTTCCTTGACAATGAGGTAGGATGGAGTACAGCAGGTACAATTCAGGGGATATGTGACTCAATTTCCTAGGTTTATATTACTATGTCTTTTAACCTTGCTTATTTATATTATAATCTACATATTTTAATGTTTAACTTATTTATAAATTATGGACAACATATGTAAATGCAGCCACAAACAAACTGATATTTCAAAATAATATGCTGTATTCTCTAATACTCACAGTACTCTGCATATGATTTCAACTATGTTCAATGCTAATAAAATTCCACCTTGAAAATGATTGGTAAAATTAAAGGGAAAAACATAAAAATGCATTTCTGCTCTCTTTTTTATTTTTGTCTATGCTGTTATAATACCAGATACCACAAACGATTTACTTTTGACAGTTACATTAACTTAATATTTCTTAACATTATTGTAATATTTTCAAAATACTTAACTTTCTTGCTTTACTTTTAATGCTTAAAACACTAATTTAAAATGCCTATAAAAATAATCTTCTGCTATTACAGAATTTTTGTGAACAAACACCTGGCATATTTATACTCCTAATTGTAACCTTATATTATATGAATCTTAAAAACAAAAAAATATCTCCTAGGCATTTGATAATATGAACACATTGTTTTTTCTGAATCCAGGTGAATCTGTCTTCAAAGGTGGTTTCAAACTTTAATAAAAGTGTTCTTTTTCTGCTATTTAAACTCTTTCCAAACTCATACTTTTGGGCAACCCCAGAGAAATGATTAATCTAAGTTAAATTACTGGAAATTCATCATTATATTTTCTTTATAGGAACACAAAAAGCAACCGACAAAAGCCTTTCACATCATTTTTATTATAGGCCACTTTGTAATTCAGCCCCCCACCCACCCACCCCCAAAAATGTCGCCCATTTGTGGGGGGGTTAATTTATTTTACAGGTTAATGTATCTGTTAAATATTTTAATGAATTATACATGATAGATTTTTATCTATATTTTCTAAAAAGATTCAGTAATTATTTTCTTAACAGTTAGGACACTATACTGTACTATAATATTTTGCATTGCTGTACCATACATGAGAGACAGCATTGTCTTACAGGTGAGAAACATCAATAGAAAATTTAAACATGATCACTGTATTTTTTTTTTTACTATGCTGCTAAAATGAGTCATGCATCTTTTGAAACAAGCTGATTTTTAGCCTTTCTACCTGTTTCTATTTTCTTGATTTCTTGTTGTTGACCACCATTAGCTCAAGATAGGAACAGCCTCTTCCAAAGTCAATGCTCATTTCTCTTTATGGATCTGACAGCAGGAGGTGCTGTATAAACAGTGAGACTGACACCCCATTTCCACCTCCCTTCCCCCTTCCCACACAGACTGATAGCATAATCTGGCTGATGCATTCATTCTTAACTCTGGGGCCTCCGATCACTTTTGAATCTGAGTTTCCTAGATGGCTGTTTAATGTAAAATTATTACTTTTCCTGGCAAATCTGCATACCTGCTATTTTCATAAATCATTCAACTAAGTTTAAAAATTTGATTACTTTCATCTTTATAAATCAAAAGATTTCAGACCTAGTTATTCTTAACAAGCCTAGAAATTCCATTTTTATTCAAATTAATTAAAATACAATACATTCAGACTAAAAAGTCGTAAATATATCTGCATATCACTACACAAGTATATAAATATGCAGATAAAGCAAACGTGCACTAACTGGATCTCATAGTCTGAAACTATAGCAAATCAATTAATACATTCTATAATCTGATCTCTGTTACTTATGCAAATAAAAATGTATTTCTGATATATTTATTTAACTGTGCATGAATTGTCAATAAAAGCCTATTGACTATCCTAAAGATAGCAACTTCGTTTTATTTTTGAGAATGTAACTCCAGTTATGTTTAGCTATTTTTTTACTCAAAAATATTTCAACTATGGCCTTTATTTTGATTAGCCCTGTGTGAAGAAATACGAGACAATTTTTAATATTCAATGTGCAGAACAAGCTATTAATTTTCCTATGCAAAATGACTGCCTTTATAGGATTTCCACATAAGGAATGTCTCAGCTATGCACAGTGTGCAGCAAGAAAAGATGAGACATATGACATCCCACACCGAAAGACAGATACAATTAGCTCCATTATTGTTGGCTTTGAGATTATAGGAGAAGCATTTCCCTAACGGGTACTGGAGCTCATGCAATACTTGTCACACTTCTTTATGACACAGTGCCAATCATTGCCTTTACACAACTAGTACATTTTAAAATGAAAAAAAAAAAAAAAGAAGCAGACTTTTAAAGAGTGGGACGAACTCACCTGTTTGCAATAGTTTTTTGCAGACTTTAATCGTTGGTATAAGGCCAAAAGAACTCCATGGATATACATCTTTGCTCCTGAGGGGCTGAAACCTTCTCCCTTAGAGACCCAAACAGGTCCACGCAAAGGTGTGATGGAATTTTGCAGGCATTTGTCAAGCAGAGGAACTATACAAGAAAAAAAGGGAAAATACATTCTTTTGACCCAACTGAAAATACACAGCCTGAAATGCAGCCCCAACATCAGAACTAACTCTTAACATCTATTATTTATATCTGACCTGGGTTAAGTCTTGGAAAAGCAACTCCTGCATTACTAGTGGCCACCATGAAGGATGTATTTATATTGAGACACCCCCCATGTAAGACTCACAAGCTTTGTGAGCACACCTGAATAGTTCTGAAGTGTGCCTAACTAGCTGTACAGAGTGTCATGGTGTGCACTGATTGCCTTATCTTCTCATTTATCACAGATGAGTTGGAACCAACCTTGCTGAAATCTACTTGCATTGTCCTGATAAAATTGCAAGATCCATGTTGTTTCTGTATATAGTTTCCTGTTGAGGAGCTTATATATACCTAACATATTATACTTCAGGTTATTCATGAAATATAATCAACACTCTCATAAACAATTTTGCAATAACCTTTTCATTGCCACTGCTTAAGCAACCAACTTTAAACAAAAAACAAAACAAAACAAAAAAACCTGCTCAGTGTGGCTGTTTAAAAAATGAGGGGGAAAATCAAATGAATATGGATTCATGGCAATAGGCACTACAAGATTTTTCTTGCTATTTTTGGATTGCAAAACTATTCTAAAAGGTTTAATGCATTCTATTTTCAGGGACCTTATGCCAATATATGTGACAAACAAGGCAAGCACATTTTGGCTGCAGGCTTTATTTAGATGTGCATTTGACAGATATTTTGGATTTTACTGAATTGTGTAAATGACAGAGATCTTTCTTATATATATATATAGTAAAATAACATGGTATTTGACTATTTAGGGATATAAAATATAAAAGACATTTCTGGTGTTTCTAGGTTTTGGAAGAAAATTGACAAATAAATAAATACAAATACAAAGTACACTTGTGAACACATGCAAATAAAAGGAAATACTTAGTTTTAGCTCTTGTCAGTCTGTGGTCATTTCAAGACCACATACTGGGTATACATATGTGACATATTTATACACCTGTAGTAACCTCACAGGCAGATGAATACTAAGGAAAGGCTGCATGCATAGTCAACAAAGACAATGAGTGCATATCACTGGATACTTCACATATTTTATGCAGACCAGGAGGCTAGTATGACATTCTGAAAATTGATTCACAATTAGACTCAACAGCTGTTCAACTCAACTGCAAAAGCATGCAGAACCTCTTTGATGATAATTTTTGGCTGAACTGAGGCTTTAGTAAAGAAACTATCGGAAGACAGTTCCCATGTAGTTGGTCACTTTAAAGTAAATGTAGGGGACACAACACACAGACTTAAGTTAACACTAGATGTAGAGGATAATAATTAGATAAGCATATGGTAGATTAGATACATTTATTTTAGCAAAAGTAAGTATTTTTAAGTGTACTCAGCACATCGTGTGAACAAAAACAGAAAGCCATAGAATTGTTGTTTGTTTGTTTGTTTACAGAGGATGTTACTTTAAAAGAAAACATATATTTAGACTGCCAAACAAGCCACATGGCTGAGACAAAGTCATATGACTTAAAACAGTTCCACAGTATTGTCTTATCATCCGGTCACTAATCTTAGGTATCCTCTATTCGTGCAATTCTCAATTCTCCAACACTGCAAGCCTCAAAATACTGTTTGACTGCTTCTTCAACAAGCATCTCTGGACCTACTACTTCTGTACCTCATTCTATTCACATAATGCCCAGAGCTGGTCTGCAAGACCACTACAGCCTCCTTAATGAAACCTCTCCTGAAGTTCCAATTCTGCTATCATGTCTACAAGAAACTATGGTCCCCATTCAGCAAGGTAGATTAGCACATGCATAAATTAAAAATTAAAATGCATGAGTAGTTTCATTTAAATCAATGGAACTACTCATGGGCTTAAAGTTAAGCACATACTTAAGCACCTTGCTTAATCAGGACCTATAATATCAGGCTTGTAGAGTAATTTAGAAAATGTAATATTTAAATGTAAAGTTATTAATTTAAAAAAAAATACACATATCATCTGTATTGTAAACTGGCATCAGTGACAAGGACAAGAGAATGGGAGGCAATGTTATAAGATAAATGAGGCAAAGTAGATAGGGGAAAAAATTTGCAGGACCATAAAGGTATTAAAAAGAGCATCCTGACTCTATTGAAATCAATAGCAATATTCCCTTTGACCTAAACGGGACAAGATTTCACCCAAGAGAGTTGAACTTGATGCAGTGGAGAAGGGCCTATGTCCACAACCCTTGCATTTAAAACTAGTGATCACCTTAAAGGATAACACTGTAATAAATATACACACACGTACTAGACTTATGGTGGCTGGCAGATACTTACCTAAGCTGAGACTCTGACAGAAGTTGGCCCTGCTCACCCTTGATGTTAGAAAAAGGAGATGATGATTTTATATATAAACACATTTGCTTTATCAGGTTGTGGTCATTCACTACTTCACCACATTGTTTGTTGTTCCAATTTCCCCTGTCCTCCATCTCTCTCTCTGTTTTGTCTTTTTTGGTTTTTTAGAGTGTAAGCGCTTTGAGGCAAGGCTCATGTCTTATTTTGTGTTTGTATAGTTCTTAGCACATTCTGAGTGGCACCACAAGCAATAATAATAAATAAAATAATAATAATACGATTTTATGTCAGGCATTTCATCTAAGGCTGACTGATAAAAGCAACATATTTGGGTCCAAATGCAGAACAGCATTCTTACTTAGGACAGTGCCTAAGCACATGCTTAAAGTGAAACAAGTACATTAAGTGCTTTCCTGAATCCAGACCTTGTGGATTAATGTATTTAAAACATTTTAAATTTTTCTATATATGGTATAAAATGTAGGGTATATTTCCTTGACATTTAGCTGCCAGATACCTCAGAGGTAAAACAAATAATTTAAATAAATATGTAAAGCCAATGTGAAAATTCAATAAAAGTAAAAATAAAAAATTAGATGTTCCCAGGGAATCAAGAATTTCCCAGAATTTCTGAAAAAACAGGGTCATATGACCCTGCTTGATAAAAGAGATACAGCCTGTGACAGGCTGGCTGGCTAGCTGGCCATTAAAGAGTAGTTGGGCTTATCCTCGCCTATGACAGATCAGTCACCGCACAGCTAATCCTGATTTGCTGGGACCCAGGTGGCTCAAATCAGTTATCAGACGCAATAGGGGAAGAGTTGGGTGATTTCCATAAAGGGCTGGGAGAACTCAGTTGGGGAGGGGAGCTACAGAAGGGAGGCTGTCTCATGTGATTTGTCCGGAAGGTCATGAGAGGAGGCAGCTCATGTGGCTACTCCAGGAAAAGGTCAACCCCACAAGGAAATAGCTTGGAGATAGACTGGGAATAAGACTAGGGGAAGGACACCAGGGAAGAAGCCCTGAGGATCAGCAGCTCTGGCAGGAGCCAGGCTTGCAGGGAGAAAATCTGGAGGGTGAGCACTCTATGAGTGAATGGGGCAGAAGGGTAGCCCAGGAAGAGTGGAAAATTATTTTATGTTGTTTGGATTAGAGACTGACACTTTACAGGGCCTCCCTGAGGGAAGGTAGGAGTGTTGTTGACTATTGTTGGAAATAAGAAGGAAACAGAGGTAGAGCCACAGCTGCAGTGTGGCATAATAGACCACAGGGAGGAGGTGCTACTACATGGCCCCAAAGAGTACTTGAAACAGCAGCATGTTTACAGTCAATTGCATTTTTGAAAAGTAATAACATATCTGCAGATTGAAATTTTTAGTTTATAAAACAAGTGTTTTCCTGCTGCTGTGGAATTCATCACAGAAAATCTAAGCTTTCATTTATAGACAACATTAAGGATTAAATCTTGGGGCCACTGAAATTCTGAAATTGATTTCAAAGGACCAGAATTTCACCCAATGCTTTCAGCCCTGTGGTTACAAAGAAAAAAATTCCAAATCTGAACTGAATGTAAACTGATGCCATGTTGTTTTTCTGGTCTGAAAACAGACAACTGTAAGAAGAGTGTGTGAAATGCCTCATGTACTGCGACTAGATGTTAACGCTGAAGGCTAATTACAACATTATAAATATTATTAACTATTTCACTGCTGATGACTTTAACAGAAATATAGCACTAATGTGCTTATGCATCACTATTGAAGTAGTAGTAGATACTGAGGGGACAGTAGTAAGGTAGCTGGCAGCTATCAAGAATTGCTGGAATGAGGAAGCCCCCAGTACCAAAGTAACACCTGCCTCTTGGATACCAAATTCCAAAAACACCTTCTACATCTTCCTGAAAACAAAAAGCCTCCACTGTTCTTTTCTGATATGTCAAGAATGTCAGCTTCCCCCTGAACAACTACTACAATGAAATATTGTATCATCAATGTAAAATCTGTAGTGCAGCAGAATTGAAAAATTAGGGGCAGAGTAAAACAAAATGGGCTAGATCATCAGCACGTAAACTATCAGAGCTCTATTGACTTCAATGGAGCTACAGCAATTTACTCAAATTGAGGATCTGGCCCAATAATTTCATATCAAAATAAAAAACACAGTAAATACTGTACTAACGGTATTATTCATTTCCATAAACATCTGTTCTGACCAGATACTCCTTGCCAAGATTCTGTTGGCAAAAGAGTCAAGCTTTTGAGCTACACAAAGCTCTTCTTCAGGTCTGTGTACCTTGAAAGCTTGTCTCTCTCACCAACAGAAGTTGATCCAGTAAAAGATATTACCTCATCCACCTTGTCTCTCTAATATCCTGGGACCAACATGGCTATAACATCCATCCCTCAGCTCCCGCCGGGGAGTGGGGTCGGAGGTTTGCCCTGCTCCGGTGCTCCAGCCAGGGAGCGGGGTTGAGGGCTTGCCCTGCTCCGCATGGCTCCCAGGAAGCAGCCGGAATGACCCCCCTCCGCCTCGACCCCCATCTGGCTCCTACATAGTACGCGGAGGCACAGCCAAGCAGCTCTGGGTGCCACCCTGTCTGCAGGCGCTGCCCCCACAGCTCCCATTGGCCGCGGTTCCCGGCCAGTGGGAGCTGCAGGAGTGGCATCTGCGGACAAAGCAGCATGCAGAGCCGCCTGGCCATGCCTTGGAGCTGGAGGGGAGATATGCTTCCGGGAGCTGCTTGCAGTAAGCGCCGCCTGGAACCTGCACCACGACCCCTCCCATGCCCCAATCCCCTGCCACAGCCCTGATCCCCCTCCCGCCCTCCGAACCCCTCGATCCCAGCCCAGAGCCTCCTCTGGTACCCTAAGCCCCTCTTCCGCAGCCCCAGCCAGAGCCCTTACCTCTCTCCCATGCCCCAACAGCCTGCCCCATCCCTGATTCCCCTCCCGCCCTCCAAACCCATTGGTCCCAACCCAGAGCATCCTCCTGCACCCCAAACTCCTCATCCCTGGCCCCACCCTAGAGCCCACTCCCCCAGGCAGAGCCTCACACCCCTCCCCTGTACCCCAGCCCTGATCCCCTCCCGCCCTCTGAACCCATCAGTCCTAGCCTAGAGCCCCGTCCTGTACCCCAAAAAGTCCATTACCAGATGTCTGTTTCCCCAGCCCCACCCCAGAGCCCTCACCCCCACTGTACCCCAACCTGGAGCCCCTTCCCACACCCTGAACTCCTCATTTCTGGCCGCACCTGCAGCCGGAGCTCTCACCCCATCCTGAACCCCTACCCCCAATTTTGTGAGCATTCATGGCCCACCATACAATTTCCATGCCATACAATTTCCTCAGGCCAAAAAGTCTGCCCACCCCTGTTTCAGAGGCACTAAAGAGCAACCATAAAAGTACAAAAGAAATCTCTGTGCAATATAGTTTATATGGGAAGAGGGGAAGAAATTCGGAACAACTAAGTGTTATATGAATTGCCAGGAGAAGATTGTACCTACATCAAAACAAACAAATAAATAAAAATTCTTTAAGTTCATCAGTATTAGTGCTATTGAGCTTCTGGTTTATGAATGTTCTATCCAGAATTCTTAGCTCTATACCTGAAAAATTCATCACTGATCAAAAATCCTTTCCAAAATAGTATGACATAACATACACTGTCTGGCTATAGGAAAGGAGGACAGGAGACACTTGATATGGATTTAATCAGGCTGCAACTTTATTATTAGATGTCTGGGATACCCAGCAGATAAAAGTGTACAGTGCATGCAACTCCAAGTTTATTCAAATAACTACACAGGGCTTCCACCAGCCCCCCATTTTCCATTCAGGTCCCCCAGCCAACCCATGGCTTGGACCTTACCATCCATCCCCCCCACTCATAGGAGGGTTAAGGTGGACTATAAGAAAGGGGAGTTTGGCTCCTTGCCGTACCAGTCATAGGAGTCCCCAACACAACACCCCGGTTCATTTCTTTAACCAGCACCTCCTTTTAAGTCCTTTATCAGGCCACTGGATGCCTTCCTTATGGAGTACCTGCACTGGACATCCGCCCCACACTTACAAAATAAGTTGTGACATAGAGCCTAAACATTTTTTCTCCTCACCAGAAAAGGTCCACCCTGACACCCACTATGGGAAAGGCAAAAAAAAACACACTCCACCGAAGCCAATATGGTGGTGAGGGGAAAATTGCTTCCCAGGCCCCCTAAAAAGGAACGACTAGCAGGTCCTAACCAAACCTGATATTCGCACCTCTAGGGGAGGGAGGGTGGGTGCTGCCTTGCCTGCTGCATGGAGAAAGACTTCCCACATGCAGGGCTTGCACCTTTAAAGCCTTCTGCACTTTATATTCCCTGGGGGTGAGTCAGCACCACAAAACTGACCACCACCCACCTTTTTTGAAGCAGTTTCTGACCTTCTTCTCACCCCACCCCACCTGCTATAAAGCACTGCTACCTTCCTTCGGCAAGCCTGGACAACGTTCCCCCTACTTAAAGGTGCCGTGCGGTCATTTGTGTTGGTCTAAATTCTGGTAACTGACATAGTTATAATTGGTTGTCTGAGTCACCTAGACACAGGGCCCTAAGAAATTCTTTGATGAGTGACCACACACTGAAAACTATTTCATCTTGATACAGTTCTAAGGATTTCTATCCTCAGTGCATTATGTAAAATATAGTGGAGAAGAAGGTCTGAATCGCTGACCTCCTGAAGAGAAGTAGAAATTAATACTGAACTTTCATACATTTCTATGGAATGAAGAGCTCTGTGCAGACCACAGGCTGCAAAATGAAGCAAACAGAGCACTCAAGCAAATTTACCAGAGATTTTAGAATCTTTTCTGAAGTGCTGTATAATCTATTCAATCTAATCTAATCAGGTCTCTTGATTTTAATAAGTGCCCTGCTTCAATATTCCAACTTCTCTCTACTGGAAGCAGGGCACTTATTAAAATCAAGAGAACACTAATAATCCCAGTTTAAAGGTTAACCTTTAAGTAAGATCTTTCTTTATGGATCATGAAACTCAGTGACTGTGTGTTCGCCTTGATAAAGGAAGACAAAGGCCAGTCCCTGGAAAGAATATGAATCAGCTAATTTGGAGGTACAGATACACGTGGGCATGATGAACAAGTGTCATAGATTTAGAGCCACTCTGTGAGATATTTTGAATGCTTGAAAGTGAACGATAAAATAAGACAAATGGAATATCTTGTTTAGAAAATGAAATGAACCAAGAAGGAAATTAGTGCTTATGAGAAGGAAGGTAATTTATATAAAAAATACAGTGTGGCGGTTGAAAAGGATTTTTAAAGGGACTGATAAAATCCCTTTTCCCTTTCATCTCTCTTTAAACTTTTCCAAGCATGCTATATGCAGAACTTTATAAAGAAAGCATTAGCACATATTTATGTACTTTCTTTCCTAATCATTCCATTGCTGCTGTACCTCTCCTATGTGGCAATATTACTCCCAGATCTTCAGCCATGGGGAAGGAGAAAGTGAACAGAAGAAGAAACTGTTTTGCTCCTTCACTAAGGTCACTAGGTTAAATACTTTTTAAGTGTTAAGAAATATTAGAAGTAAAATCTGTCTTGGTGGTACAAGTTATATCATATGACAGAAGCACAGTTGCCAACTTTCACGCAGTAAATAAGCACCCTGACTTTCACAATAAGCCAAAAAACAAGCTAATCCCATTTCAAAACAAGGCCAAAACAAGCCAATGCCTAAGAACCACAACCCTCTATGTGCACCCCTGACTCTCTCCCCGCTTGCCTCTGCTTGCCCCTGCTTCCTCCCCTTGCTGGGAGCTGATCAAAAATAAGAAGCAAAAAGCTGCAACAAACTACAAGCCAAACAAGTAACAAGCCAAAAACTAGCCAAGAAGCAACTCACAAGCCAATTAAGCCAAACACAAGCCCATTTTCTGCGGGGTTTTTTTGGTGGGTTTGACATGTCTGGACAGAAGGTGAACTTCTTGAAGAAGATAGTACGGTACTTTTGCACTGATTCTAAGAAAACAGACTAGAAATATATTATCTCTAAAACCCGGGGACTTAAACATAATAAAGGTAATATAACGCATGGAATGTAAAGTGAAAGCCTTCTAGTGTGACTGATATGAGGCAAAAGCAGCTTATTTCTGTGTTCTTGGTGTATTTTTTTAAACATGCTGCAAGAGGTGATTGTGCAGATGATGATGATGAAATAGAGTAATGGAACAAGATGAAATCTGGAAAAAATAGGATACCAACACAGAATAGACAGCATTTTCCCCAGAGAACAGGGAAACAAGACATCTGGCAATGGACTTTTTTCCCTCTAAATGAAGAACTGAGAACTCCAGAAGTTCTCAATTAGTGTAGCTATCTTAGTATTCTTGCCCTATCAGATTTTTCTGATAGGGCAAGTCTATACTACAAAATTAAGTCAACCTAAGTTACATCAACTTACAGCCACTGCAGTAATTAAACTGCTTTGCATGTCCACACTATACTCCTTGTGTTGGCAGTGCGTGTCTTCACCAGGAGCGCGTGCACAAATTTAACTGTCGGTGTGGTGCATTGTGGAACAGCTTCTGAAAGGCAGCAACAGTCAATGTAAGTAACGCAGTGTCTACATTGACACTGCGTCGACCTAACTACATCTACGTAAGCACTATGCCTCTTGTGGAAGTGGAGCTATTAACATGGTATAGTGGGTGAGTTATATTGGTGGGAGTTGCATTTTAGTGTAGACACTTACCGGGTTAGATGGATCGATGTAAGTTGACTTACGTCGACCTAATTCTGTACTGTATTCCAGGGCTTATTGTTTTAAGGTATATCCTATAATACTACAATCATTTCTTAATATTGCCACAAGTAACGGTAGCAGAACAATAAGAATTAACTCATTATCAGATTTTTTTAAACTGTTGAGAAAAAAGCTTTAAATATGACTGAAATATGGAGAGGAAAAAATCATCATGCAGCTCCTTAGAGACCAAGAAAGACTTTCTCAAAGGAGCCGAACAGGATATTTTGCAGAGAGAGAGAGAGAAAGAGAGAGAGAGAGAGAGAGTGTGTGTGTGTGTGTATAGTATGAGTTGAGTTGGTGCTAATGCACACATGTGCTTGACTGCATTTCCTCCCTATTTTTAGTAACAGTTATACAGCTTTAAGTCCCAAAGCAACTGGCACACACTATCCAAAAGTGTGGTCTGCAGAGGGAGACTGAATGATGGAGAGCACACAGTTTGCTATGTTGTTTAAATTATGTCACTGTATTTTTACTCAAACAAAACTAATCTAACAGCTGCTGTGTACTTTTGTTTACAGCTATATGTCAAATCTTATTGTCCCTAAGGTACTTATGAGAGATGTTTTAGCAGTCATTTTCTTAAATACTGATGCCTATCCGAATTTGGATTTTTCCACCATTGAACAGAATGACAAGCACACGATTGCTGTACTTAAAGCAATCTTTCACAGCTGCTTTGCTTTTTCAGTGATCCCATTAAATTGACGGCATATGCCTGTGGGGTCTACATTGTTACCATACTGATGAACAAGATGTTGATTTGTACAAAACAATCTAATAGAACTTGGCTTTATTGGGGGAAAACAGTTTGTAGGTTATTCTTTATTTTAAACTGAGTAAAATATAATTTATGAACTTGTCTCTCTGTGACTTTACTGCACAACTGGTTATGTTAATTCTTCAGATATGGGTGCATTCCATTCTGAAACTCAGTGGTTAGTAGGCATGAAAACTATGAAGTCCCCTTAGTTCCTAAAATGCAGCATGAGTCATGTCTTTTCTTAAACTGAATGAAGTAGCTGTGCATTAAATATGCTGGCACATCTTCTGCTTGAGCAAGTGGACCGAAATGGTGTGAATTGTTAATGCCTTGCTGCTTTGGTTCACGGCTTGTGATTGATCATTTGTAACTATATCTACTCCTTGTTCCATGAAATCAAGTATGGAGTAATGGGTTCATCAGATTTTTGGGTTAAATTGAGAGTGAAGAGGTACTGTGTGTAGAAATAAGACTTGCCATGTTCGGGGCTGGCCTTGTAACAGCATGGAATCTAAAGGCGATATTCAAAACCACTTCACTCATCATACGCTTACTGATTCTGAATAGGGTCCATTTGCAGGGGACATTTTGGTAGTTTTCCAATACACTTTATGGCTCTCTCTACTTCCACCACCCTGCACTTTTTTTTTTAAATAGCAGAGGGTATAACAGGTCAATGTACAAAATTAATGTATTTAAATAACTTGCTATGTAAAAGTAAAAATAGTCTGGAACTGAAATATCCAACCCTCCTCTCATGTTATTAATTGTTGGTACCATCAGAATATCAAGTAATTCAACTACCCTGAACTCAAAGAAGTGCTTGTTAGATATTCAATACTATAACACACTATTTTAAAAAAATTCTATTGTAATGAATTAGGCCTCAAGGCACAGAAAAAGAGCTATACAAAGCCTTCAGTTAGCTTCTCAGTCCATTCACATGCAATGGCGACACATTTTGATAGACACTACAACAGGGTTTGTGACTTTGCAAACAGGTAGTACATGGGGCCACTGTAAATAAAAGCCAACAGCAACCAAAAGTGACAACTTGGGATGGCCTGCAAGAGTAATCGTGTTACAGTATCTCCTGATAATATGGAAGATAATGTGTGTCTCTACCAACCTTCTTACAGGGCTCACCAATTTAATTGTTACAAAAGCCTCACTACACTTTTATGTGTCATCTAACCATCCCTAATTACTTTTATCAATTCAAAGTGAAACATGATCACCAGCTTCAATAGCTCTAAAACAATTAGTAAAAGCTACGTAACTTAACACAGCATGTACCAGTTTACCTTTGAATAAATGAACCACTATAATTACATACTTTCAATTTTTTACCTCTTCTTATGAATACTTATATCATGGTAATACTTAAAAAGATGTTAGTATGAAAGACAACCAAGTTAAAAAACAGCCTTAAACTCATACCTTTTAATGCACGGAATTCAAGCACCAGAAATGATACATATAAAATGCTAGAAGATGTTTTGTATTGTATTCATAACTGGATCTAACAATATCTGTCCTCATTTTTAAAAATGTCATCTGTTTACAGCCCTCTCTTGTCCAGATTTGTCACACATCATTACAGTAAATGGAGTAGAGTGGAGTGAATTGCATATATGTAGTGTGTGTGATTATGTACATATATGTTAAAATACAGCAACAGATGTATGATGCAGTACATAGATGTTTAGTCTACTATCTATATAAGACTGTTCATATCTCTTACCGGTATTTGTTTAACATTTATTCCAACTGAAAATAACTACAATACAAACTTATAGCAGGCTAAAGCCTGTAAAAGTTTTAATTTTCTTGAATGTTTCATACCCAAGCTATGGTGACTTGTCTGGCAGGCTTTTGCAAGTAATCTTGACTGAGGAAGAAACTGCTTTTTTCAGATCTCATTTTAAAAGAGCTGTCTTCCTTTTTTACCTAATAAATGACTTAACAAGTTTTTAGCACTGAACAAACCTCCACTGGTTCAAAATTTTGATTCAGGCAAAGGCTCTAATGTTCAGATGCTTGTCTGATGGTTTTCTGAACTAGGTAAACCCATGACCTACTCTCCTTGTAAGCCTACTATTGTGTGAGAAGGATTCCCCAGTCCTCTCCAGCAGCTGCAGTGATCTCTGGGGGAGACCACACCCATGCTAGTCTTTTGAGGAGACTATAAAGCTCTCCCCAACTGAAAAATAGGCTTGGGGAGTGTGGGGGAGGAGGCTAAGGAAGGGTTTGTGCCTTTCTTTTCCACCCTTCCATCACTCTGAATGAAGCTCTGCATTCCTCCCCAGGAACTCAGCTATGCAGTTTTCCCTGTTGAGCTCTCCTAGACTACATAGTATTCTTAGAAGACTTGTTTTATGTGAAGTTGTTGTCTTTCCAGGAGCAATGTACCCCACAAAACACTACTACCTGTAAAAGTCAGAGAGCAGCAACAGCAGTAAGATAAGGTTCTGCCAAACTGAGGTAAACTGTCCAGCATCAGAGATTAAGCAAAACTCTGTGAACCTCAAAAAGCAATAATACTGAGATACCAGAAAATAATTTTGCCAGGTCTTTCTTTCTTTCTTTCTTTCTTTCTTTCTTTCTTTCTTTCTTTCTTTCTCATTTAAATGCATGAAACCAAAATGCTCTTCAAATGTCAAAACTATCCTTTAAAAGTTCATAAAATGTCAACATCAGTCTTTGCATTTAACTCATCCAATAAAAGTTTTTTCATTTTCCTTTCCTGAAGGTGGCACTGTTGTTGGTAATGTGTATAAGTGGATTCCAGCATTCTTAAATACATAATTTAAAAAAAAGGGGAGGTAGTCTAAAAAAAGGTCAGATTCTAGCACTTAGAGGTCAGATTGGTGTATCAGCTATAAGTGTGATGTTAGATTACAATATTTTTCAAAACTATGTAGTATATAACATTTCTGGTACCTATGTTATAAAAAAAAGCTTTAGAAGGTCTTGTACAGATGCTGTCTACTGTATGTTTTCATTTCTACACATTCTGCTGACAATTTATTGTCATACCAAATAGGCCTAATTCTCTATGTCATTGTAGACATTTTGAAAGTGAGTAAAATGCTACCTTCCTGATTTAGTCACATTTTCACCTACTTTGAGTAGTAGAAAATCAGACCCAGTCATTTTTTCAATGCATCACAAATATACAAGTTTCCAGTACTAAACTTTTTGCAGATCACCTATGGCAGCTTAAGAGATAAAATGATACGGTCAAAAGATTTCACTGTAGAGAAAAGACATCACATAATGACTAATTCAACAAACATATAGCTAATGTAGAAAGCAGAGTTCCTGCAAAAAAATCAAGATTAATCTTCAAAGCTATGGAGTACAGTAGACTTTCATTGCATAAGCAGTCTAATTTCATATGTATCAAGCCTTTTAAAACATACTATATAGCAGGAAATGTACTCAGGTACAATAGCAGCCAACCTCGTGATGTTGTTAGACATAGTACAGTGTAATCCTCCATCCCCAACTGTGCCAAGTTTACACACATTGCAGCTGACGATGGAGAGGAAAAAAGTGGTTCTAAGCCACTTTCCTGCACTGCCAAACCTGGGGCCAGCCAAGGAACTTAGACAGGTCCAGGGTTGTGTCACCTCTTGTATCTGCTGAGCCAGCCAAGAATCTGCCAGAACAGTGTGAGCTCTGGCCCATTCTTCCCCTCCCAGGGGGCTTGGGGATGTGTGGAGCTGGCTACACTGGCTTTGCGCAACCCAAGAATATCCCTGTGTAAAGGGAACTTGGAGCAATCCTCAGCTGCACCTTCAGGTCAGTTTTCCAGCTGCTTGATGCAGCTGACAGGGACTGAGGATTGAGCCCACAGTCTTATTTTTAAATGTAAATGTTGTATGTCCTAGATTTTTTTTTATATTTGCACAGTCAGCAGAACCCTATTTTCACTTTACCACACCATCCAAAGCTGCTCTGCATTAGTTAACAAGCTGTCCGGGATCACTGCAGGTTGGCAGTGTCTTAAAAAGAGACTTCTTCCTCAGCCATTAGTGTCCCATAGAAGTCAACACTGTTTAGGCTGAAAAAGCCAAGAACATAAAAGTTTCTACAGACTTTAGGCTGCTCAAAATTTTTAATATAATTATTTTAGATGAATACTAAACAAAGTAATAAGAAAAATGAAAGATCCTATTTATATTGTGGACTAAGTTTCTATAAGGCCTACTGTACTGTACATCTATTTTGGAATTGTATTACAAATATATAATCACACATCACAAACATACTAGACTGCATACAACAACTTTTACTGTGTTGTTGTTTGAGAAGGACTGATAATGCAATGAAATTCCAAATACGTAAATGGGACAATATTATTAATTTGATACAAATTGTATTTTAGGATTTTTCTGTGTTCTTTTAATGATATTATTTTGAAATATAACATATAAATAATAATATTGCATATATAACTCTAGAGTTTTCAATATGTTGCTTTCCCATGGCACAAGAATGCCTTTGTGTTGCCCTTGGCAGCCACTATTTCATAATCCAGGAAAATGAATAAGAGATCAAAGCCCAAAGACTTCAACAGAAATACTCCCATTGACCTCAATGGGCTTTGGTATGGGGCCAATAAAAACACTGAAGCAAGGACAGGTTCCAGTTTTACAGGAAAATACCAAAGAACTAAAGTGTCAAAACACTTTTCACCAGACCACCAAGCCATCTCCTCTGGCCAAGTAAAGTATCCAAATTTTAAAATATTTTAACCATTCCTTTTCCCCATATGAAATGACTTGTTAGACCAGAATTTTCTTTGGAAGGCAGAACAAAAAGGGGTGTGGGAAATGGACTTTTAAATATAACTATAAATCAATGCTGTATTATAATTAGATGCAGAATTAGAAATCTTTTAATAACTTCCATTATTTGTCTATGAAGTCATCATATTTGTCAGGAGCCAGGATGATATGTTCAAAAGGAAACTCGTTTAGATAAAATTTAAAAAATGTATGTTAACAGAACATTACGGTTGAGAGGTTAATTCACTCAAAAGTCAGAAAATGCCAGAGTTCATCTTGCACATGCAATCTTAGCTTATGCTCCTTATATGTATGCATTGGCAAAAGACTATTTAATTACATGTTCACATATTATTTGTCAAATAACAGTTATGAAAGGGAAGCTGGTAGCGATCCCTATATATCTAGGTTGCCTAACACTTTCCACTATAAAACATTCTTGTAACCTTTTCTTTAAGAAGCTTCAACACCGCATTGTTTGCAGCAAACTTTTGATAGTCAGGTAAGGACAATGCCCTTGGGCTTTTCTTTGTCCCATGATATTCCATTTCTGAGATTCATAATTTTTAAGGACAGAGAGGGCTATTATGATCATCTGGTCTGATACAAACTGTTCAAATCACCACCACTTCCCTTCTCTTGCTTGCGTTCCTCAGGAAAATTCTGGCAGCATGGCAAAATAATAATTTAACATGAATATTCTGAGGTTGGGTTGATGCTGCTGCAAAAGTTGCAGCAGCACTACAAGTTGTTCTGGAAACTTGGGATTTGTGGAGTAGCTGTAGCGGAGGAGTGCTGGAGGAAAAAGAATGTGGATGGGCTCCCTTGTCCTGGAAAAATAACATATCCCCAGGATTGAATGCCATCCTTTGGCAGCACCACAATGTGGCAGGAACCCCTTCTCTGTATCGCCTGAGGGCAGAAATAAGCCAGGCTCCTCCTGAACCAGCCACTTCCCAGACCCAGCAGTTCACGTCCTCTCTGGGATAATAGCCTTTTGCTACTGCCAGCTAATGTCGTTAGACCTGATCTCAACTAGAAGCAGTCAGTGCCAAAATGCTGAAGGTTCAGGGCTTAAACTATGATGATGATGATGCATAATGGGGGGTTGTTAGAGCTTCTCATAATAGAACTAATTTTTACCTTTTTTCTTTAAAAAACTACAAAAAGTTTTATTTTAAAACAATATTATTTAGGTTGCAAACTCAAGCATTTGTGAGTCCATACTGTGAACCCCTAGATGAGGCAGGGATCCTGTGGACAAAACAGTATGTGATCATGTCATTAAAGACTGCATCATAATGTATATGTATAAGGGGACAGAATTAAGTTTGCATGAACAGCCATAAATCAGGCAATCCTAACTTCTTTTTTTAAAACGATATTATACAATCTGAATTTTCCAGAACCATTTAGAGAGTGGACCTCAGCAGTTCAGATTAATTCACAGAACAAACAACTTTGTAGTTAGAGCAGGAATTATGTAGTTAGACTGCACGAGGTATAGACTGCCTTGCCGACGCCAGGAACCCCTAAGGGTACACAGAGGAAACAATTTCCTATCACTCCATTTTAATGCTGTCAAATTAACAGCTAATAACATGTGAGAATCATTGAGGTTCTAATCTATAAAAGTGGCTCTGTAAATATTCTCATCAGTTATATATTTATTATTTTTCACTTCCATATCAAATGTACTTAAGTTTACTCTTAAAAATATGGTTTTCCTAATTGCTAGTCCTTCAATCCCAGCTTGGAATATGAAGACAAGTTGAGCGCTTTCTGTCTTGTAAATAATCACCTTTTTAAGCATCACTTCTTAAAACTGTAACTTTCACATTCTCTTACTGTGTTTTTGTTTATAATTGATATATTATTTATATAGGGCTCAGTCTTGAACCCTCCTGAGTGCCTATGCAAAAGAATTAGGGGGCATAAAGAAACAGGGGAAACTGTTGGGTAAACATTGCCCGCCACCTACACACAAGTCTGAGCATTAGAACCAATCCAGTGTTACCAGCTCTTGTGATTTTATTGTGAGCAATTGCAGGCAATTTACTGCAGGCAATAAATTTGTTGCAAGCAATATTTGGAGTTTTTCTTAAAGTCCAGCTGCTGGAGTCATGTGATTACATAAGAATCTCAGCTTTCTTACCAAAAAAAAAAAGTTACAGCCTTTCTAGTTGTGGAGAAAAACTTGAGAATATAAATCCTAAAGACCCAGAAATTAGGAGGCATAAAAAAAATCCAAATTTATTTTTAAAAATCTCATTATTTTTAAGCCAATCTCAAGTTTGGGGGGGGGATCTAACTCATGTTTTTTAAGTATTTGAGGCAATGCTAACAGTACTGTATCATAGATGACTGGTGCATATGACTTACTTCTCCCAGGAGCTGGAGGAAAGCAGGAACCAGTTTATGACTCTGGCTAGATTGTAAAACTGCACTTCAGCACATAGTGCTGTAGGTACCAGTAACACTTTACAAATATATAGTTTAGAACAGTTCTTGGCCTAGGAATTTACAATACCAAAAAAAAAAAAAAAAAAAAAAGAGAGCAAAGGCGTTAGCAGACAGAATCATTCTCTGTCAATAACGGAAGGCTAGGTAAAATAAATTGGATACAACAGCAAATATATTATGAAAACAAAATACTAAAGATCATGAAGATCATGGCAATGGTTGTGTCAACGTATTTATTTTCTAGAGTATTTTCAATTTGTGGTGTAATTCCATGCACCTGTCTATATTAGAGATAAAAATGTTGGTTAATTCCAGCCACCACTATTTTTCTCTGAATTCTTCGCATTGGCAAATAAAACTCACTTATGTGTTTTGCATACATTTCTACTTACCACTGACGAGATCTTCAATTTTTGCTCCATGAATGTTGTACAGATGCTTTGCTGGTGAAGTAAGATTCATTCTTATTGTGCAAGCATCTAAAAACTTCACAAAAACAAAACTGTCTCACTAAAGATGTTTCATGACTAAATTCTATTTAATGCATTAAAAAGTGCAGATCCAATCTTAATCACTTATAAACCTCATACTTATATGAATTAAATAAAAGCCTGAACACAGTGGTAAACTCATGGTATAAAGCTGTTGGACCTTTGATTCTTTCACCAACCTAGACACATGGACAGACTAAGTACACATTACTTAGTACTGACTCTAAATCCATTAGAATGCAAATTTACAAAAAGAAAGAAACTGAACATTCCATATTGTTTCTCGGAAAATCCAATTCTATTGAAGCAGGAAAAAAGGCAAAATCATCAAAAAAATCTAGTGTGATAAATAATTTTCACAAAATGTGAAATAAGATGAAATACTGAAAAGTAACAAAAAGGTATACTTTAAAATAGATATTGGATAGGACTGTCAACTATAGCAATCATTACAATTGTTTTAAAGGATAATATAATTAGGGCTGCAGATTTGTCACAGCATTTTTTATCAAAAATCACAAAGCAGTTATGGTAAATTTAGTAGAAGTCATGAGTTACAAGATTTACGGTGACCTTTCCATGATTTATGATAAAAAAAAATGCTGTGACAAATGAAATTCAACTATTCCTCATAGGCCAGCATCCTTCTCCGCTGCTGCCTCCTCCTCATCCCTCCGGCACTGCAACTATAAGTAATCTCAGCCTAGTGAGGAGGAGAGGCCTTGGAGGGGAGAAGGGAGCTTGAGAGCAAACCGAACCCACTCTCACCCTGCAGCAGTGACTCCTGTCACGCTACCCACCACCAGGTTATAATGCCACCAGGTTATAATGCCACTTGCTGAAATTTGGCCTGGCTGCCACCCTCTCATGATAGATGGGTGGCTGAGCCAAACCTGAGCAGCGGTGTGAATCTGTGCACCAGGTTGCAATGCCAGGCTCAGTCCCACAGGACAGCAGCCACAGCTGCAGGATGAGTTTATTAAACTTACACAGACACAAAAGTCACCGACAAACAGGAAAATTATCATGTCCATGACATTTTTCCTTACGATGACAAACCTGCAGTCCTGGGATAATATATAATTAAGATACTACCTAAGGGCTTGATCCTCAGCTGTTTCATCTCCCCCAATCCTGAAGGCAGCCCCTATTGTCGATTGCTCTAATTTATGTGGGTGACACCTCTCCTGGCCCTCATGTACTCAACCCGACTCAAGACTCCCCCTACATGGAAGGGAAAACATATGCCATAAAGCTCACTATGCAGGCTTTACAGCACCAGAAATTCCCCCTTTTGTCAAGGGAATCACCAGTTGCTCCTTTATGGCAGCTGTAAGTCACCTTTACATCATTCCAGTGGTGAAAGGAAACAACCTGGACTGAGGATCTGGCTGTAAATATTTTGTCTTTCATAAAAAACAATTTGTGATATCATCATCAATCATTTGTATTACATGAGGGCCAGGAGGCCCCAAAGGAGACTAGGGCCTCTTTGAGGAAGTCTACACTGCAATTAAAAACCTGTGGTTGGCCCATGCCAGCTGACTCAGGCTCGGGCTCCAGGGCTGACAAATCGCTGTGTAGACGTTTGGGCTCTGGGACCCCCTGATGGTTAAGGGTCCCAGAGCTTGGGCTCAGGCCTAACGTCTACATGGCAATTTTTAGCCCTGAAGCCTGAGCCCCACAAGCCTGAGTCAGCTGACCTGGGCCAGCCATGGTGCTTTTATCCCTGGGTAGAGATACTGTCAGTGGTAGGTGCAGTACATACACACATTACAAGACATTTTTCCGCAAAGACCTCACAATTTCAATAAACAAGACAAAGAGTGCAAGGAAACGTTATTATTCCTTAGTTAACTAAGCTACACAAAAGATATTTGCCCTGTGTAAAAGCGTTGGGTGTGTAGGCACAGATCTTGGGTCACACTAGAGGTAAAACACAATGTGGCAATATCTTAAGAAGACTGAAGTGACTGAAACAAATGGCTCCCTTTGGGTGATGGAAGGGTTTTTGACACACCAGCAGAGGTGAAGACCCTCCTGTGGTGTTTGCTGCTGAAGGGAAGCCGTGGAGGCTGGCCTGCCTCTAATACTTTCTAAAATTATAATTAAAAACTCTCTCTATATATAAAACTCTAGAAATGTAACCATTGTTTTATTTCATCTCCATCCATAACTGAACAGACAAAGAGGTTGTTTTTGTGTTAATTAATGTAGGTCATCAGTACTAGGAAATCATTTACTCTTTGGATATAATGTCCTGACAGTAAAGGTAGAAGTTGTGACTGCAGTACAACCTCTATTATCCAAATGCTTTGGAAGATTCTGGGGAAATTTGGACAATTAGGTTGCACATAATCAAGAATATTTTAAATGCAGATGAATAGAGATTAAGGGGCCCTGTTTCAGAAAAAAGTCAGTTTTGGAAAATCAAAGCTGTACTATAACATTTCCTCTACTCGTTTGTGTATACTTCTATGTGATTAATATTCAGTGATTCCTTCCATTTCTTTGTAGTTTTTGTATATATTGGAAATAAATTGATAACGTTAAAAGAAAAGTGAACAAGATAAAAATATTGCAGCAGTCTGGATTATGTAAAATACCTATGACATTTTCAACATCCTGTTATAATTTCATACTGAAGCAATGGGATATTGTGATAGGATGTACCAGGCCTTCTCTGCCCCCCATCAGAGGAATTGCTACACTGACAAACCCACCCAAGGAAAAGCATTACCTAGGAAAGACGGATAGTGAATTTAGATGTCCAAGCACTGCCTAGAGAAGCCTCGTACTGTCAGAACCAACAAGACTAGGGATAAAATAATCCTTGCATGCATAAACACGGGAAACTTGACTAATAGGAGAGAGGTCATATTAGCTCTCTATTTGGCAATAGTGTGACCACTGCTGGAATACTGTGTCCAGTTCTGGTGTCCACAAATCAAGGAGGTTGCTTATAAAGCAGAATGGGTTCATTGAAGAGCCATGAGAATGATTAAAGAAGTGGAAAACATGCCTTATAGTGATTGAGTTTCTTAAGTCTATCTATTTAGCTTAACAAAAGGAAGGTTGAGGGGAGACTTGATCACACTCTGTAAGTACCTACACGGGGAACAAATATTTAATAATGGACTAGAAGGCAAATAGTATAACAAAATCCAATGGCTGGAATTTGAAGCTAGCCAAATTCAGAATGGAAATAAGATGTATATTTTTAAAAATGAGGGTAATTAACCATTAGAATAATTTACTCAGACTTGTGACGGATTCTCCACTATTGGCAATTTTCAAAATCAAGATTGGATTTTTTTAAAAGATATATTCTAGTCCAAAAAGTAATTATTCTGGGGAAGTTCTATAGCCTGTGTTATATAGGAGGTCAGACTAGATTATCACAATGGTCCACTCTGGCCTTGCAATCTATGATCCTCCAGTGGATATAGGGGCTGGGAAGAGGCAGTGGCAAATCAGACCCCACTAAGGTAAGATAAGATAAGAAGGCTTGTCTGCTTCTTCTGAGAGTGAGTGCTGAGTGAAGCTGAAACGATCACTGGCTCTAAACCAAAACACCCATACCCAGGTTGGAGCCTAACAATCAGACTGCAGCTTCAGTAATAGTTTGTGACAAACTATTTATTTCATTGTGGAGTTTAAAAGCCCAGACAGGCATTTTTTAGTTGAATTTCAATTAATTGTTACAGGACTAGAAGAGGTTCACTGCACAAGACACCTTGCTCATGATGAGTTCTGAAAGATATACAATGGCAACCTCCTATCCTTGAACCTTCAGATAAAAGCCTTCCTTTGTCCTAAAAACAAAAATCATGTGCAATTAAGAGTTTCATGTGTTTTGGGAATGGTTCTTGGAATCAGCAGCTTCATCATCATGTATGTGGCTTTTTATGGATACTGACATGGATTCCAAGAAGAAAGTCTATAATCAGCTAGAAAGATTTTTATTAAACCAGATTCCGCTTTGTGAAGAAGACCAATTCTTAGATTTATTTTCATTTTGTTTTTTCCTTGTGACCTCTACAGTGCCCTCTCGTGGCCCATCACATCACAACCTGCCCAGCCTTGGCTCTCCACTGGTAGTTTGCTGTCCCTTGAGTGGTCGTGGCGCTTTAGCCCTCTGGCCAAGACACATATAAATGCTACCCCTTCTGGAGTATTACAATCCAAATGAAATTAGAAACAAAAAAATAGGATTGTCCAATGAACTTCTATAGGACTCAACCCTTTTATTCAGATCTTCTCTTCAACAGTCCATACTTCAGCCAGTTACCTACGGTTGGGTCACCCCCTAGAGCAGGAGGACCATCCAACCAGCAAGCAGGGCTGGCTCCAGCGTTTTTGCCACCCCAAGTGGCAAAAAAAAAAAAAAAAAGAAAAGCCGCGCTCAGCACTTAGGTGGCAGCTCTACCGCTGCCTCTTCATTATTCGGTGGCAATTCGGCGGCAGGTCCTTCCCTCCGAGAGGGACCGAGGGACCTGCCGCCGAAGATCCGGACGTGCCGCTCCTTCCCATTGGCCGCCCCAAGCACCTGCTTGGTGAGCTGGTGCCTGGAGCCGGCCCTGCCAGCAAGCTAGCTTATCTCTGGGCTTCAGCCAGACTTCTCTCACATCAGGAGAAGCAGCACTCTGCTGTTTTTCCTAGGCAGCCTTGGACTGGGCTAGATCTTCTCCTTTTAGCTCTCTATCCATGTCTGACATCTGCTGCAGGTATAGAAAGAAGGGATAAATTGGATCCACAGGCTTTCATTAACCCTCTCATTGCCAGTGTGGGGCCTATCTGCCTAACATGTCCTTATTGTTTCCAAAAATCACAGCATCTAAACCAGGGGTAGGCAACCTATGGCATGCATGCCAAAGGCAGCACGCGAGCTGATTTTCAGTGGCACTCACACTGTCCGGGTCCTGGCCACTGGACCGGGGGGCTCTGCATTTTAATTTAATTTTAAATGAAGCTTCTTAAACATTTTTAAAACCTTATTTACTTTACATACAACAATAGTTTAGTTATATATTATAGACTTATAGAGAGAGACTTGGCTGTCTGAATCTTATTGCCTGCCTACAAAATAGTAGCTGTTGACAGATGGAAACTGTGCTTTTCTTTGAAATATGTAACCTAAAAGAGTTCTCATGGAGCTCCTGGTCTTCAAGACACCAGCTGCTACCACATCAAAGATCTTGGCTGTCATAAATCTTGTTCATCTTTGTTTAATGCTTGATGGGTTCTACCAATGGCCTTGGCCCTGCTCCAAGGATTTTGTGCTCCTCCAGCAATGCACAGAGGGTAAAAAAGGCATGTTCAGAATTCCTGGGCAGTCCTGGGCATAATTTAAGTTGTGCTGGAGACTGAACATGCCCACGGGATTAGAGGAAAGAAAGGTGAAGTAACACCATTTGTGGCAGGGACTTCAGACCCATCAATTCAGCCCTCTTCCTTTAGGTCCTGTACCAAGCATATCTTGGCTTCACCTAAGGATCTATTCCAATGTATTTCAAGTGTCCTGGATTTGTAAGAATGGTATTTATAGGCCTATTAATCAAAAAAGGCCTAAAAGTTTGGTTCTTTTACATACCATTATAACAGAGGAGGCTCTGCATGCAAGGTCAGATCCTAAACTATAATACTCTGCACATCTGCATTTTCCTGCTGTTTTCTAGTCATTTATCATAACTCTGAGAGAGATCCTATCCATGATTTGTATATCATGCTGGAACACATTTGTCATACCCAAATTCCCAAGCCTTGTTGAAATACAGTGGTATTTCTCCAAGCAACTGAGCCATTCATGCATTCAGAAGACAATTCTATTGAATTGCTCTCCCTCACTATGCCAGAAAAGTTACTTTTAACTTTACAAATAGTACAAATGGCAAAAAATAAATTTATAGTATTAAAAATCTTTAAGATTTAATATTGTAAGGTGTTGAGCATCATATAGGTAAGATAATTCATTTAGAAATATACAATCTTTTGTAGTGTTCTTTTAAATATTATTAGTATGCAACACATGCTTTATTAAGAATGCATGTTTTAATGTTCCTTTTTTTCTATCTGTACAGTGTTCCTTTTTTTCTATCTGTACAGTGATCATAGTACTTAAGCATATGAACTATCTATAGTTGTTCTGGAGTTGTGCAATAGTGTACAGTGAATGCAAATTTAATGTACACTAAAAAGATGAATCACTGTAGGAATTGTGTGACACAGGCTGAAACGGTCACTGAAATGATGCCAGTGAAATTACCTGTCATTCTTTGAAAGAAAATAGCATACAAGTTACTTTAAAGATGATAGAAATGGCAATTCTTTGACCAGGTGAAATTCACTGTTCATGGAACTGTTGAAAAGAAACAAGAAGAGGAAATACTGAAGACATTATTCATCTATCATGCCCATTCCAGGTCATCCAGGTGATGTTCCTTTTTCAAAGTGCTCCCATATAGAAAACCAGGGCTTGAAACAATGGGTTTTTTTTCTACCACTGTGGTAAATTGTAAAAAAAAAAATGTGTCCAGTTATATGAGTTCCATGTTCAACTGTAACAGTAAGCTACGTGTCTTGCTCCAAGAGCAGAAACATTCTGCAACTGTCATCATGCACCAGACTTGTGTATGTCTATGTCTACACTTCGAGCTTGAAGGTATAATTTCCAGCTCTAGGAGACATACCTATGGTAGCACTGATCGAGTTTGCGTGCTAAAAATAGTGTAGTGATGGCAGCGCAAGTGACAGGTCTATTTTTACCATACTAATGATTAAAGCTAGCATGGCTGTGTCTCCTCAAACTGGAAATTATACCTTTGAGTTCAGAGTGTAAACATACCCTTAGAAGCATATGTTTCTCTGCCAAATACAATGAAATTGAAGAAATAACGAAAACACATTATCCACAAAGCTTTGTATTTCCTTGCTTTTTCTTTCTTTCTTTCATTCCCCAGTGCAAGTTAGAGTAGCTTCAGGATTGCTGTAACATGGACTGGAAGATAACAGTTCAGAAGGGGCTGCACCACCAGCCAGGATTGCCAAAGTACATTATACTCCAAACTCCTTAGCTGCTGCCTAAGGCAGGTTTAAGTTTGGAGAGATGCAAAGGGGATTTAGTAGTTGAGTATCTAGTCTATATTTTAAAAATGCCTTCCAGGGATTTCATCCTAAATTTGGTAAACAGAATTATGTGTTTTTATAGGTCATTGAAGTTACAGAAACATCTTATGTATTCTTTAGTTAAGACCTCAGAGAAACTACTGAGCTCTAAATTTCCAGAAAGCTGCCCTTTGGTAAGAAAACAGTTGCAAACTTGTCCAGCATATGTTCTATAACAGGGGTTCTCAAACTGGGGATCACAAGGTTATTACATGGGGGGTTGCGAGCTGTCAACCACCACCTCCAACCCTGCTTTGCCTCCAGCATTTATAATAGTGCTAAATATGAAAAAAAGTATTTTTAATTTATTTGGCGGGGAGTCACGGAGGCTTGCTGTGTGAAAGGGGTCACCAATACAAAAATTTGAGAACCACTGTCCTATAAATGCTAATCTGAGTTGGACTGCATACAGATTCAGGGCCTCCAGTTTCTGAATGGAGTAGCACTCACAGCTGGCCACACCGCAACAGAAGCTAAAAAAAGGAGATAATATCAGAGGCACATGGCACACACAGGACCAATGCAGTGCTTCTTGCATCCAACCGCACACTTGGAACTGAAGTATTCTGCATGAAAGCATCTCTTGAAGTGACATCTAGAATTGCACTCTTTCTCACCAGGGGCCCATGTCAATACTTCTACATAGCTGAGCACTTTGAATCATTTTGCTGCTGTTGCTTCTAAAGGAGTCCAAGGCTCTGAAGTTCCTGCCTCTTTGAAAACAGCTTTGACTGTTTACATTCCACAAGGCAGATGCCTGAACCAAAGTGTTCAGATCCAATAGATGTGAAGACAGTTTGAATTTAGAACAATTGGGGGGGGGGAGGATGCAGTAATTAGAGTTATGACTGTGACATATTTTCAGCTACCTAGATTAAAGTTCCCTTTTTTGCTATTTGTCAGTTTTGTCTTGCATATTATAAATGAGAATTATGTGAATGATGTCTTGCAAGGATAGTCTTCCAAAGACAGTCAATCACATGGGATCAATTTATCCTTGTGAAAAATAAATCAAGTTGAAAATTTGCTATTTACCTCAAGCATCAGCAAAGCAGAGATATAATATATCATAACACAGTCTCTAAAGGTTTCTTAAGTGAAGAGGGAAGATAAATATAACACTTTTTAATCAAAGATTAACCAAAGTAAATATAAAAGCTTCTCTGACAGATTTAACCCTTTTGCTACTCACTTTCCCCCTCCCCCACCCTTAATAACCATTTCATTCCTGTATTTTCAATGGAGCTTGAAATAAACATGGCTCTTAGCTTCAGCATCATAGAATGGTATTAGCATAGCTCTGAACTGAGTTGTTAACCTGTATTCTCTTTTTTAGGTCTAGTCCAGTGGTCAAAGTTCTTTTTGATCTAGGTACTAACCACACATTGTTTGTTTTTAAAATTTGGATGGACAAACAACAAAACAGATGCATTTTACCAAGAGGACAATCCTTCAGTTATTATGAATTTTTAGGTCCAAACTCTGACCTCTTAAAGAGTGCTGATTTACATTCCAGGGGATTTTGCTACCTAGATGAATCTCAAATAGGCAACAGTGAATGTTGAAAGTCATATTGTAACAGGTGACTATAACTGGTAAAACTGGTTGCAAATTCCAGCACCAGCTACTTTTATAGGATAATTATGAACTTTAGATTGCAAGTTCTTTAAGACAGGGAATGACTATTTTATCATATGTCTGTATTGTGCTTAGCACAATAGGACACTGATTAGGATATGTAGGTGTTACTACAATACACTATAATAAATAAATAATAATAATAGAATACTTTCCAAAAGAATTGTGAAGTCAGAATGATCTCTAACCACTTGACAAGTCACTAATCACATTCCTGTCCTCAACTTTTTATGCTGAACTTCAGAATATCCTCTTTTTTAGATTCTTAAATTACCTCTTCACAAAATGACCAAATCACACAATTTGAACAATTATGAGGAATTGAGAAGAGAGGAGATCTCACAAGTACACCCTGGCCTTTTGTAGCATTAAGCACTTGAATAAAGAGGTAAAGTAGCTATTTAATAATGGTGACATTTCCTTATTCTTGAAATATATTCTCTGTTATTGCTGAAGGGGCTGAATTCTTATTTTTCTTATGCAAATCGAAGTCATTATATAAAAACCTAAGAGATGAATTAATAGATATTATATAAATATTTGAAAAAATACTTATTGATAACTTAGATGTTTTCTGCATTTTGCAGCTTATGTGTTTAATATTTTTTTTCCTTTTACCAATTTTCCAAATATCCTTATTTCTAGTTCATTTTAATTTTGAAATGTACCTGGATAGGCTGTTTACCTCACTGGTCCTGTTCAGAGGGAAAATAAGAGGAAAAAAAACAGTAAATCCCTGAATGAGTTAAAAATGCCTACTTGGCATGCCCGATCAGTAGATTTGCTGTTATAAGGTAGCAGTGCCTCCACAGGAGGTCCACATAATGAATAAATGAAAATGGGAGGATTTTGCACAATCTGATGAATCTGGCTTGTGGACAGCTGAGATACATCCAATAGTGGTGACATAATCTCATCTATCAGATTAGAAAAGAGATGGTCACTACTGGTGTCATGGTTGGAGAGCAAAATGGAGGAAATGTTCTACGTCCCTGGGCAAAGATGCAGCAGATATCTGATGGGGTCAACCCAATATTTGTGGGGTGGAGCCACCTCCCCCTGGTGGATGAAGGCTAATGAAAGTCCTACAACAGGTGGTTACTGACTCATCCATGGGAGCAGGATAGCCTCATGGCTTTAAGTGTGATTCTATTCTGAAAAATGATCATGTACTGCAGCACCTTCTTACTCAACAGATTATTCTTGTTGTGTATTTAGTCCTATTTGCTTATTTTAGAGATAAAAGTAAATTTCGATAGCTTTATCACATTAGCCATATAGTGAGCTGGATTCGATTCCTTTTTTTATTTAAACAGAATTGTACAAACTGGCCTCCCCTGGTCAAGTGTCAAGAAAAGGCAATTTTCAGTTCTGATCAGGGCTCTACAGGACTCCCACCAATAGACTTTTGCCTGCAAAAGGAAATGGATCAGCACTTTTCTTCATTGCCTTGGGCCGGCCCACCCACTGTTAGGCCATTCTTATCCTCTTCAGAAGTGTCCAAAAAGCAGTTTGTACATGTCTTGACATATTGGTTTTCCGGTTCCTGGAAGACTATGCCATCAAGGTCTTGCAGCCAGGCAGTTAATATGGGCCTAAGTGTTCAGAGGTTTATCCATTATTTAAAAATATTTTCTCGTTTTAAGCATCTCTAACTTTTTAATTTTTTATGGGAGTGTTATTAAGATAAAGGTTGACCAACTTCTGGCACAGCTGAACCTTGCTGGCTTTTTAGACGTGACTCAGTCAGGCTTCAGACAGCGTAATGGCACTGAATAAGTCCTGTTTAATATGGTTGGTTTCCTGCCGGTAATAGGAGAAAAAAACACCTGTTCTTGTTAATTGTGTTTCAACAGTCTTTTATTTTCTTGACTAGAAGTTGGTGACAAGACTGAAGTTCTAGGCAGATGAGGCTGTTCTCAAGTGGCTGTGCTCATTGTGAAGGAGAGGATGCAGAGGATGGTTATTTTCACCTAAAGGGGTCTTCTACAAGGTGCTGTTAGTCTATCCCCCCCGCTGTGCAATAAGCATATGAAGTCACTGTAGGAGCTCTTCTGGAGATAAAGGTATGGACCTACTGTTTGAATAGTGTCCCCAGTATTATTATTAGGCTTTTCTATGGTGCTCATCACTATGTTATCTGAATTTGTCCTCATAACATCCTGTAAAGTAGAGTAGTATCATTATCTCCATTTTACAGATGGAGAATAGTAGCAAAAAGAGATTGAGTGTCTTGCCCAATGTCACAGAAGATGTTTTTGGCAGAGCTGTGAGGAGCCAGAGAAATACTGGAATGAGGAAGAAAAGAGGGTGTATTTGCGGGGAAGATAAAATGACAAGCGAAGGAAGGAGAGTGAGGAAGAAAATGAAAGGGAAGGAGACAATCAGAAGAGAAGAGACCAAAAGGCTGAAAATGAAAGACAGAAAAAAAAGCATAAAGTGATCGACAAAAGCAACAGAGACATACTAAATTACATTTTGAAAAATATATTTAATAGAAAACTGAATGACTATGTTCAAATTAAACAAACAAATATTATGCACGTACAAAAGACTGAATTCCCTAAGAAGCTCCTTTCTACTCTATAACTGTACATAGCAAGACCAAAAATGCCTGGGTGATCTTTTATCTCTGATTCAAAAATGAGAAATATGCTGTTTAAATTTACCAGAAATGTTGTGTGGGGGAGATATCTTGATGGGTGGGACAGAGGATTTTATTCACCCGCTAGCAAATTACTTATTTTATGGATTGTGCAAAAGATATTGCTTGGCCTGCTTGCCTGAACATGCTAGTCCAGCCCTGCCTGTAGGTCCACAAGCTGCCTCCATTTGCTTGAACCAGTCCTGAACTTTCCAGTCAGAAGGCAGCTCCTCAGAATGATTTTTATGTAAGAAATATAAGTTTAAGGTTTTGTATAATTTCTTTTTGTAAATTAGCATCAGTGCTCATAGTAGTAAAAACTGTAATACATTCCTCAATATGGGAAGATTTTTAATGCCCCACAATCCATAGTTAGAAAGAAGAAAGATGTGTAGTCTCTTTCTCGCTGGGTAATTATATAGTCCTTATGTCTGTAATATCTTAAGCCTTGTCTACACAAACAACTAGTTAGCAGCAAGTTGGTGTCCGAATCTACCCTGAACTAGCCTGCTGGAGATTGTGTGGATCCTGCACGTTAACAGTTCATTAATGCACTCTGATTGGTCCTGTTTCAAAGAGGACTAGATCAAAGCACATTAATGAATTGCGAATGTGCATCAGCAGGGTCCATGCAGACAGTTAGTCCAAAGCAGGCTACTGCAGGGAGATTCACACCCCAGCTTGCCACAAAATAAATTTTTATGTAGACAGTCCCTAAGTGCCTGAATTTTCACCTTTCCTACAATCTTTATTTTTCAAATGGGACCCAATGGAATTCAAAGGAATTCATAAATCAAAGAGGATGGAATGTCAGTGCTCCAGGCATCCAAACCAATGCCCATTGCACACAATGGAAATCTTTCCAGAGACTTCAGTAGGAGGTGAATTGGGCTGTAAGGCTGTGAAAAGATATACATACCTTGTCAGACTTATTTAAAAGATAACATGGAATAATGATAGAAATCCTGACACTGTGTTTTATTGATACTGTGTCTTTTGAAAACTACCAATATAATTACAGATTTGCCTGATTATTTAAGTATTTGTTGTTATAAGAGCATACATAAAGAGAACACATTAACCCAGAAACTATTAAATTGCCAAGAAAGTCTTTAGTAGAGGAAAAGGATTTTTGCTTCTACTGTATTTTTAGGAGTATGATACTGTATAATTATGCCATTTTAGTAATTTAAGACAAACTATATTGTACACTTTCTCTAAAATGTTAATTCAAATCTATAATCTAATCAAATAATTATTTGAAATAAAGAATAATTAACATGGAGGACTGAGTAGGGTGACCAGATAGGAAGTGTGAAAGATCGGGACAGGGGATGAGGGGGTAATAGGAGACTATTAAAGAAAAAAACCCAAAAATTAGGACTGTTCCTATAAAATCGGGACATCTGATCATCCTAGGAGTGAGGACAATTTTTTTCCCAGGAAACTTGGGCTCTTTAATAAACAAAGTTTACCTTTTCAATTTGGTCCTGTGTTGCAATAATCTCATAGCCATCCTGCCCAGAGCAATTCTTAAACACCAAAATCCTGAATGAGGACTTCTCAATAAGCTTCTTCATGCGATTGGAAAGGACAGGCTTGGTTTTCCTTCTCTTGGCACCAGTAGGAAGAACCAGACCATTCATCGTCCAAGTTACTTTCTTCATTAATGACAGATGGTCTGGAAGAAAAGAGGAAAAAAAAGTAAAGTAAATATTTGGCTTCAAAATTAAAAATGGACACATCATGCTCCCCTTTCCCTATTATATTAATAATACACACTGGCCTGTCTCCATGTAGATGCTGGTAATTTCTAAAATACTACCACATGCTTCCCGCTAACCATGACATAAGCTGTAGCAAGCTGTCTCCACTGATAGCCTGCATAAATCATCATTCCTGAAGGGAACAGATGTTCAGGGTATGAAAGAGTAATACCACAATTTAGTCATAATTAAAATTCACCCTTAACATGCTTCTATCACCGACCAGAGAGGAGTATTTAGCTTTTCACCTACAAAAAAAACTCCTTCCCATCTCTTCTGCTTCAGGAAAATTAAGCCTGTTCCTTAACTTGTACAATGTTTGAGTTCCACCTCTGAGATTGCATCCCACAAAGGATGCTATTTTTCCTCCTTAACAGTTGATTTCCTTGCATGCTTAAAAGGATGACCTCTACCTAGTGCCACAGAACAGAATATATTTGCAACTACATGTAAAAGCTTGAACCCTCACTGGTGTTGCCATACAGGAAAGTAAATTGTAGAAAATATGTTGCTACAGATTAAAACCAGGCCAGTAAACACACTGTTTTTGTCAGTAATAGTTTAGACTCATCTACACATTTTCAAAAAGAGAGTTCAGGGACTAAGCCATTTAACTCCCATTGATGTTAATGAGAGCTGCGTTACTAAATCACCACATATCACTTTGAAAATATAAGGATCACATTGCCATTATTAGTGCTGGATAACATGTTAAGTGAATGCCATTGTTCTTTCTTTCTTTGGAGAGTGGGTTTCAATTCACAAATCTTTAACATCATGTGCATTAGAGTTATTCCATTATGGAATATATAGAGCATGTCAACATGTTTGTTTTCATTAAAATTACAATAATAAATTGGCAGTGCTTCTTGCTGCAACCTGCATTTGTTCTAGAAGGACACTCTCTCTTTTGTCCCTCAAGGACATAGCTATTTACAGTGCAGCTGGAAAGATCCTCATTTATTCAGGGGCTTCGTTTCCCAAATAAATATCCTCAGTGGGTACCTGTCCATAGAAACTCAACTGCTCCAATTCTGTAGTATGGGCCAGATCCTCAGCCAGTTTACATGGGGTTGACGCTGTTGACTTCTGTAGAGCTACACTGATTTACAGCCACTGAGGATCTGATTCTATAAAACCATCTCGTCGGCAACCTTTCAGAAGTGGTGGGCCGAGTCTTCATTTATTCACTCTGATTTAAGGTTTCGCGTGCCAGTAATACATTTTAACGTTTTTAGAAGGTCTCTATCTATGTCTATAATATATAACTAAACTATTGTTGTATGTAAAGTAAATAAGGTTTTAAAAATGTTTAAGAAGTTTCATTTAAAATTAAATTAAAATGCAGAGGCCCCTGGACCTGAGTGCCACTGAAAATCAGCTTGCGTGCCGCCTTCGGCACGCGTGCCATAGGTTGCCTACCTCTGATCTAATCTAATGGTGGTCAGTGGGTGGCATTTTGGAATGTTTGTTCTCAGCCTAGAAGTGAATTTCATTTTTTAAAGTCTTTGCACTTCTGAGCAGTTTCTATTTTCTGCCTCACATTAATATCCTCCCTCCCCTTAGGAGGTTCTTTACATTTCTGGCAGAACTCATGAATTTCCTGTTTTTCCCACTTTTAAAACAGCCATCCTTAAGGCACACACAGCAACTCACATTGAGAAGTGGGATAGTCTTGGGCCTTTTGTTGTCACTGAAAATCCATCCAGATGAGCACATGCACATGCTCTGAACTTGTTAGATGCTTACTGCTATATCTCCCAACACTCCATCTGCTGCGAGTAGGCCCAAGCCCCACAGCACTAGCCCCTTCATGCCAAATGCACTGAGCATGCTCCAACCCCATGGAGCTATATAAATGCCAACTACACTCAGACTCTTACAGGGTGGACATAGAGCAAGAATTCCAGATAGGACATAGATGAATCATCAAGTGGCTCCCATCCCTTCAGCCGAGGGGAAGGTGTGCTGTGTTGGAGGCAGAAGGAGACCTTCCCCTGAAATTCTGTGCACTTCAAAGCCCTTATTATTGAGCAAGACCTCATACTCCTACTTTAGGAGGCAGTCAAGTATCACTCCTCCCTGAAAATGGCAGCCACTTCCCAACCACCCCTTCATGGTCTGAGGTCATTCTGCAGGCACAGCTTCCCTTTTCCTCATCTTCAACTCAGAGCCCTTTAAATCAAACTACACCTCTACCCCTATATAACGTGACCTGATATAACATGAATTCAGATATAACGCGGTAAAGCAGAGCTCCGGGGGTCCGGGGCTGCACACACTGGCGGATCAAAGCAAGTTCGATATAACGTGGTTTCACCTATAACGCGGTAAGATTTTTTGGCTCCCGACAGGGCCGGCTCTAGACCCCAGCGCGGCAAGCACGCGCGTGGGGCGGCCCTTTCCCGGGGGGGCGGCAGGCTGGGCCAGCGGACCTGCCGCAGTCATGCCTGCGGGAGGTCCACCGGAGCCCCGGGACGACCGGACCTGCCGCAGGCATGACTGCGGAGGGGGCGCTCGTCCCGCGGCTCCAGTGGACCTCCCGCAGGCATGACTGCGGACGGTTCGCTGGTCCCGCGGCTCGGCTGGACCTCCCGCAGGCATGCCTGCGGCAGCTCAAGTGGAGCCGCCGGATCTGCGAACCGTCCGCAGCTGCGGGAGGTCCAGCCAAGCCGCGCGACCAGCGGACCCTCGGCAGTCATGCCCGCGGGATGTTCGCTGCTCCCCCGGCTCCAAGGCGCCTCCCGTGCATGACTGCTTGGGGCAGCCAAAAAGGTAGAGCCGCCCCTGGCTCCCGAGGACAGCATTATATCGGGGTAGAGGTGTACCAACACTCTTTCTGGTTCAGCCATGCCCTTCCTTGGGGTTTGATCTATTAAAATAACAAAATTATTCCCAAATAAAGTCCTCCAATTTCCACCAACTGCATACTCCCACTGAGGATCTCTCATTCTTCCCCCACCTTGAGCTTTTTCCCTGAAGACTCAGGGCTCCCTGCTGGCACCTATTCACGCTCAGCAAATTTTTGTAATCTCTCTTTCATAGAATCATAGAATCATAGGCTTTAAGATCAGAAGGGACCATTATGATCATCTAGTCTGACCTCCTGCATAATGCAGGCCACAGAATCTCACCCACCCACTCCTGTATCAAACCTGTGTCTGAGCCATTGAAGTCCTCAAATCATGGTTTAAAGACTTCAAGGTGCAGAGAATCTTCCAGCAAGTGACCCATGCCCCACGCTGCAGAGGAAGGCGAAAACCTCCAGGGCTTCTGCCAATCTGCCCTGGAGGAAAATTCCTTCCCGACCCCAAATATGGCGATCAGCTAAACTCTGAGCATGTGGGCAAGACTCACCAGCCAGACACCCAGGAAAGAATTCTCTGTAGTAACTCAGATCCCACCCCATCTAACATCCCATCACAAGCCACTGGGCATACTTACCGCTAGTAGTCAAAGACGAATTAATTGCTAAAATTAGGCTATCCCATTATACCATCCCCTCCATAAACTTATCAAGCTTAGTCTTGAAGCCAGATATGTCTTTTGCCCCCACTACTCCGTTGGAAGGCTGTTCCAGAACTTCACTCCTATAATGGTTAGAAACCTTCATCTAATTTCAAGTCTAAACTTCCTGATAGCCAGTTTATATCCATTTGTTCTTGTGTCCACATTGGTACTGAGCTTAAATAATTTCTCTCCCTCCCTGGTATTTATTCCTCTGATATATTTATAAAGAGCAATCATATCTCCCCTCAGCCTTCTTTTGGTTAGGCTAAACAAGCCAAGCTCTTTGAGTATCCTTTCATATGACAGGTTTTCCATTCCTCAGATCATCCTAGTAGCCCTTCTCTGAATCTGTTCCTGTTTGAATTCATCCTTCTTAAACATGGGAGACCAGACCTGCACACAGTATTCCAGATGGGGTCTCACCATTGCCTTGTTTAACGGAACTAACACCTCATTATCTTTACTGGAAATACCTCGCCTGATGCATCCCAAGACCGCATTAGCTTTTTTAATGGCCATATCACATTGGCGTCTCATAGTCATCCTGTGATCAATCAATTCTCCGAGGTCCTTCTCCTCCTCTGTTACTTCCAACTGATGCCTCCCCAGCTTATAACAATAGTTCTTGTTACTAATCCCTAAATGTATGACCTTGAACTTTTCACTATTAAATTTCATCCTATTACTATTACTCCAGTTTACAAGGTCATCCAGATCTTCCTGTATGATATCCCCGTCCTTCTCTGTATTGGCTTTGTGTTATCTGCAAACTTTAGTAGCACATTCCCACTTTTTGTGCCAAAGTCAGTAATAAAAAGATTAAATAAGATCGGTCCCAAAACAGATCTCTGAGGAACTCCACTAGTAACCTCCCTCCAGCCTGACAATTCACCTTTCAGTATGACCTGTTGTAGTCTCCCCTTTAACCAGTTCCTTATCCACCTTTCAATTTTCGTATTGATCCCCATCTTTTCCAATTTAGCTAGATCCACTGTGTTTCCTTTGTCTAAAAAATCTGTTACCTTCTCAAAAAAGGAGATCAGGTTGGTTTGGCATGATTTATCTTTTGTAAAACCATGTTGTATTTTGTCCCAATTACCATTGACCTCAATGTCCTTGACTACTTTTTCCTTCAAATTTTTTTCCAAGACCTTGCATACTACAGATGTCAAACTGACAGGCCTGTAGTTGCCCGGATCACTTTTTTTTTCCTTTCTTAAATATAGGAACTATGTTAGCGATTCTTCAGTCATACGGTACAACCCCTGAGTTTACTGATTCATTAAAAATTCTTGCTAATGGGCTTGCAATTTCATGTGCCAGTTCCTTTAATATTCTTGGATGAAGATTATCTGGGCCCCCTGATTTTGCCCCATTAAGCTGTTCAAGTTTGGCTTCCACCTTGGATGTGGTAATATCTACCTCCATATCCTCATTCCTATTTGTCATCCTACCATTATCCCTAAGCTCCTCGTTAGCCTCATTAAAGACTGAGGCAAAGTATTGTTTAGATATTGGGTCATGCCTAGATTATCCTTAACCTCCACTCCATCCTCAGTGTTTAGCGGTCCCACTTCTTCTTTCTTTGTTTTCTTCTTATTTATATGGCTATAGAACCTTTTACTATTGGTTTTAATTCCCTTTGCAAGGTCCAACTCTACATGGCTTTTGGCCTTTCTAACTTTATTCCTACATGTTCTGATCTCAATAAGGTAACTTTCCTTGCTGACCACTTCCATCTTCCATTCCTTGTAGGCTTTCTGGTTTTTCTTAATCACCTCTCTGAGATGCTTGCTGATCCAGCTTGGTCTACAACTCCTGCCTATGAATGTTTTCCCCTTTCTTGGGATGCAGACTTCTGCAACTTTGACTTGAAATAAGTCCAGGCTTCCTACACCTTTAGATCCACAAGTTCTTCAATCCAATCCACTTCCCTAACTAATTTCCTTAATTCTTTAAAGTTAGCCCTTTTGAAATAAAAAACCCTAGTCACAGATCTATTTTTGTTTATCCTTCCATTCAGTTTGAACTGAATTAGCTCATGATCGCTCAGACCAAGGTTGTCCCCTACAACAATTTCTTCTATGAGGTCCTCACTACTCACCAAAACCAAATCTAAAATGGCATCCCTTCTTGTTGGTTCAGCAACTACTTGGTGATGGAATCCATCAGCTATCACATCTAAGAAAATCTAAGCCCTATTATTATTACTAGCACTTGTCCACCAGTTTATATCTGGGAAGCTAAAGTCTCCCATGATCACACAATTCCCATTAATGTTTACTTCATGAAAAACATTAAAAAGTTCTCTATACATATCCAAATCAGATCCTGGCGGTCTATAGCACACCCCAGGCACTATCTCAGGGGAGGCTCTAGTAGCTTTCTTCCCCAATGTGATTTTTGCCCAGACTGACTCTGTCTTATCCATTCCATCCCTTCTTATTTCTTTACAGTCTACCTCATCATTGATATACAATGCTACTCCACCACCTTTGCCTTTATTTCTGTCTTTCCTAAACATCACATAGTCTTCAATACCTGTACTCCAGTCATGACTACTATTCCACCATGTTTCTGTTATCCCTATAATATCCGGTTTCACTTCCTGCACCAGTAACTCTAGTTCCTCCATTTTGTTACCTAGGCTCCTCACATTGGTGTACAAACAATGTACTGAGGAGTCCCTTTTCTCTGCAGCTTCCTTCTCCTCTTTATAGGAAAATTAGCTCCTCCACATCCAACTGGCTCTAGTCATTAAACCCCATAGGTGTTTAACTATTAAACCTCATCCCAGGTGTGGCAGGCAGGGCTAATTGTACATAGTTGGCCAGCTTCAGGCCTCTGGCCCTTAAAGGGGTAGGCCACCCCACATCCCATTTTACAAATGGAGTACCTGAGTACACGGTCTTCCAGAAAAAACAGTAACCATGGTTCTGTGATATGTGTTATCTACATGGATTCCACTTGTGGTGCACATGAGCCCTGTGCATGAAAGGTCAGATTATTTTGGCTAGCAGTGTCCATTAGTGGCACATCCTGGATGCCTTTGTGTTCCCTCCACCTGAGGGCAAAAAGGATGGAGCAAGCCCAATTGTCCTTCAGTTCCTTCAGCAATACAGAATTCAGATGGAACAGAACTCTGTAGGACAGCATGCAAATAGTTGATGAGGTTATCATCGATTTAAATGTCTCCTGTGATATATAAGCTGTTACTGATGTGGAATCTAACAGAGCCCCTGTGAGTACTATTCTCTAAGTCAGCAACAGTGCTTAACTTTTCTTTGTTGATCTTGAGACTTAGTGTGGTAAAAAGATGTTGGATTACCTGCTACAGTGATCTTTCTCAAATGAGCCAATTGTCAAGGTATGGATATACCTGGATCCCTTGTCTCCCTAGGTGAGCTCAGAGCTGCCATGACTACCAAGCACTTGGTGAGTACCCTTGTTGCCAGGGCCGGCTCTACTGTTTTCGCCGCCCCCAAGCAGCGCGCCAAATTGCTGCCGCCACGGAAATGCACATGCCGCCCTAACGGCACACGGACTGCCCCCGCCGTCTGCGGCAGCAATTCGGCATGCTGCTTGGGGGCAAAAACACACGGACTGCCACCCCTTGCAGATTGCCACCCCAAGCACCTGCTTGGAATGCAGGTGCCTGGAGCCGGTCCTGCTTGTTGCTGCTGAAAGACCAAAGGACAGAACTCTGTATTGAGACTGGGATACTCCCTCTTGGAATCTGAGATATTGCCTGTGTGCCAGCTGTATCAGTATGTAAAATTATATGCCTTGCAGACTGAGATCTGCGAACCAGTCCTTTGGAATTTACCAAAGGGATTATGGAGGCCAGTTTTACCATCTTGAATTTGAAATTGTGGATGAATCTGTTGAATCTCTTCCTTCTTCAGAATTAGAAAATAAAGTGAGTAAAAACCCCTTCCTCTGAACTTCAGGGGCACTTCTTCCACTGCTCAGACATTTAGAAGCAAATCCACTTCTTGCTTTAACTGTATTTTGTATGAAGGATATCTGGAGAAGGGAAGGGAAAGGCCACAGGAAAGGACTGAAATTGAATGGAATACCCCACGTTAATAATCGCTAAAACCTAGCGGCTTGAGGTCATTTGATTCCAGGTATCTCAAAAATAAAAAAGGTGGTTGCCAATGGGGCTGGAGGGGAGGGTATAGTTCTTCCAAAGATTCTTTTGGCTCTCAACAATGGCATCAAACTTGCTGCCAGGTGAGGGACGCAGGGTATGCTGTACTGAAGGAAGAGGCAAATGGCCTTCTGCATTGGAATTTCTGCTTCTTTCTTAGCAGCTCTGATAATCTTTGTGGGTTATAACAATACATGAAAGTCTTTTGTCTAGAGTGAGTTTTCTTCTAGGCCTATTTTCTCCTAGGGGCTAGCAGGTAGACTCCCAAGGAATGGAGACCAGCTCTCAAATCTTTCAGAGAGTGCAGAGCTTCATCAGTTCCTTCACTAAAACATGTCACAACCTTCAAATGGAAGGTCCTCAATTGTTGTCTCCTTCAGTATTTCTGAAGATTTAGCCAAGAAGTCCCTATATATAGTGATGAAGGTGCCCACTGAGCATGCTGCAATATTGGAGGCACCTTTAATACAGCCTGCAGTAAAGTATCAGCTACCAAATATCCCTCAGGTTCAACAGACTTTAGTTCCTCCTTATGTTCTTGAGGGAGTTTCACAATAAACTATGATACCTTGTCCCAATGAAGGTAATTATATTTTTACAGGAACACCTGGTAATTTGCAATATGACTCTCCAAATGTGATGATGAGTAATTTTTCCTTCCAAATAACCCTAATATTTTTTGGATCTTTGTCTCTTGGAGTCATTTTGGGGGGGTTCCACTATCTCGACATTTCATGCACTCCCACTGCTATTAGAGAACCAAGAACTAGTTGGGTGTAAAAATATTCAAACACACTTGAAGGGACGTGATAATACTTATCAGCCTTTTTTAATGGATAAGTGCCACAGATGCTAGAGTATGCCATAAATATTTTGCCAGTTCTGATAGCTCCTTGTTAATTGGCATGTCAAGCCTTCCATGCATGTAAGAGTGAAAAATGTCCAGTAGTTTGTGTGATTTTTCCTGCACTACCTCCACAGAGATTTCTGAAGTGTCTGCCATGCTACACAAAAGTTTCAGAAATGTTTTTAAATTGTTTGGCTGAGTGGAATTGGAGGTAACTACTGCCTTATCTAGTGATAAAGAGGAGATCAAAGCTGGAATCAAATTATCTTCCTACCCCACATTCTGTAGCCCATGCTGTGTAGTCTGTAGCAAAAGGTACAGAAGAAAAGGTATCAACATACTGTCAGTTGATCTGAGCTACCAGGTAAGCTCCTTTTTTCCCCAAGGTCAGGAGTGTGAGGGCACAAATTTTCTGAATATGTCTTTCCATAGGTGCTGACTCCGTGGGTGCTCTGGGGCTGGAACACCCCCAGGGAAAAAATGGTGGGTGTTGAGCACCCACTGGCAGCCCCCCTACCAGAACCTCTCCCTTCCCCAGCACCTCCTGCCTGCTGGCGGGCCCCATAGATCCGCGCCTCCTCCTCCCTCACCATGCGTCCCGCCTGCTGCGAACAGCTGTTTTGCTGCATACAGGAGGCTGGGAGGGAAGGGGAAGGAGCGAGTATGTGGTGTGCTCATGGGAGGAGCGGAACTGGGCAGGAAGAGGCGGGCTAAGGGTGGAATGGGGGCAAGAAGAGGCCTTGAGGAAGGGGTGGAGTGGGAGCGGGGCCTGGGGCAGAGCACCCCCCCGCACTTTTGAAAGTCAGCACCTATGTGTCTTTCAATGTTTTATTGAAGCGGTCCACAAGCCTGTCAGTCTGAGGGTGATGCATGGACATCTTTAAGCCCTTGATTATTAAGACGTCACACAATTCCCCCCTTAATTTTTATGGTCAGACAGTATCTCTTTTGGTATCCCTAATAACAATATATGGAGATATACCTATCTCATAGAGCTGGAAGGGACCCTGAAGGTCATTGAGTCCAGCCCCCTGCCTTCACTAGCAGGACCAAGTACTGATTTTTGCCACAGATCCCTAAGTGGCCCCCTCAAGGACTGAGCTCACAACCCTGGGTTTAGCAGGCCAATGCTCAAACCACTGAGCTATCCCTCCCCCCAGGTAGCTATACCTATCCATTTAAAGATTTTCATCAGTATAGTGGCAATGTTAGCACAGTGATTGAATGAAGGGGGATGGCCTCTGGGTACCACATGGTGTAATCCATTATCACCGGGATGTCTGGTACCCGGCTGCACACTTTTCCAAGGGTCCAACCAGGTCTAAATCTGGAAGGGTATTCTGACCATCAGGGTGGGGGGGGGGGAATAACAGAGCCTTTGGGGTCCTTTTTGGTCTAGTCCATTGGCATTTGGGGCATGGTGTGCAGTAGTCCTTGACCTGCTGTGTACCTACAGCCAGTAAAATTTGAGGATTACCCTTTTGAGGGTCTTCTCTCACCCTAAGTGTCCTCCAGAAGGTACCACATGTGTAAACTGTAAGACTCTCTGGCAGAATTTGTTTGGGACTAAAAGTTGTACTTGTGTTTTCCCAGTTTGGGAATCTTTTTGCTATCCAGTATAGCTTCTCTTCCCTGAGTTCAAAGCGGGGCCACTGCCCCATCAATTGCATTTATACTGGTGAGTTATTCATATGACCTTCTTAGTGTCAGGTCATCTCTTTGTTTGCTTATAAAATCTACATATGCCATTAGTATGTCCAAATCAGGAGAAGGTAAGGTGTTCTGTTTCCCCTGTTGTGAGGGGAGCCACAGTTCCTGTTGGGAGGTCTCTTCTTCAGGATCCTCTGTCTCTCTGACCCCTGTTAGCTTTCTGTGTTTTTGTAGTTCAAGGGCTCCTCCTTGAGGGCCATTCCTTTTCACAGGTTCATCACTCCATGATTTTATGAGCTCTCCAAAAAATTCCCAATCCCAACATAAAATCACCAGGTAGGACCACGGGGGCCCACACCTGTTCGTACTTTTTCTGTGCAGCTTCCTATAGTGAATTGTACCTCCCTTGTGGGATAAGGGCGTACATCACTATGCATGCACTAGACGCAGATGGTTTCCCTTGGGTTATCGCCAAGTCCTGCTAATTGTTCTCAGATCAGCTTTTGGCTGCACCTAAGTCTATTAGGGCTGGCAATTCTACCCCATTGATCCACAGAGGGACTAATACCTTGGCCAGGCCTCTTTTTCTAGCCCTGGTGTTGACCACCCATGCCTGCCCGTAGGAGAAATCCAGGAAGGGGCAGTCACAGCAGAAATGACCTTGTTGCTTGTATGAAAAGCAAGTCCAAATTGAGAGATTTTTTCCACCCCTTGACTGTTCTGGGGGAGGTGTGGTGCTCATGGTGGGTCTTTGGAACCAGTCTCTCCTCCAACCCTTTCCTCCCCTTTGAACCAGGCTTCCAGAGCTTTGTCATAGCTGTGGGCCATCCGGGAGGCCGAACCTGGCATTCAGTGGCCCGGTGGTCATCTCCCTTAATGGCCCCCTGGGATGGGCATCTTCAGTCTTGGGTGTCCTCATTTTTGGGGTTGCAGTCACTAAATAATTTTCTGCTAGCCTGGTTGCCTCAGCCAACATCTGAGGCTGATGTCGCAACACTCACTCTTGCCCTCCAGCTGGGAGCCCCTGCATAAACTGTTCCAGCACCACTTCTTTGGCCACCTGTTTCCCTGTCTGTTTGTTGGGCTGGAGACACTGCCAGCAGTCTTCTCAGGACTCTGGCCATTGCTCATGGTCGGGCTCCCTGTGAAATACTTCCCAATGGAAGTGCTATCAATGGGTTTCCAACATGATACTGAAGGTTTCTAAGATGGCTGCCTTGAGTTTAGCATAGTCCTGGGCTTCTGTGGCATCAAGGTTCCAGTATGCAGCTTAAGCCGTTTCGGTAAGATATGGTGCTAGCAAAACAGCCCAATGTTCAGCTGGCAATCAAGCTGCTGAGGCAACCTGGAAAGCTTTGGAGTCATCCCTCGGCCCTACTTTCATAAGTCTTACTGGGAGGTTTGTAATCATTGTGGGGTTTGGGGCCACCATGTTCGTGCATGTTCCTGGGGTTGTAAAATGGCCACCACATACTGAACCAGGTGTTCTTGCTGTTCTTGCTGTTGCGCTGCCAACTCCCAGATGAGCTGTTGTTACTGCTGCTGTTGTCAGGCAGCCATTTGTTGAATATCTGCTTCTGCAGCTGCAGTTGTTGGGCCACCTGTTTTTATTGGCTGTCCATCAGCCACTTCAACAATTTGCCAATGTCAATTTTTTCTCTTTTTTTCTTTTTTCTTCTCAAGGACTTACAATAGATCCAAGGAATATTACCATGTTCTCCTCTAAGTTGTGATGGTTGGCACTTGATGGAAGCACCACCTAATGGTTAGACAGTCAGTTCCTCAGTGCAGAGTGGTGTTGGTAGGGGAATTTGGGTCCTCCCACTCCAATGGGCTGCAGCCCAAGGCCCTGTGAGGGTTACCAAAGACCAGACACCCAAGAACACCTTGCAGCTGCCCTCCCTGTCCCACTCTATAGACCAACCTTTGAAGTCTGTAACAGAAGATACAGAAGGTATCAACTGCACATTTAGTGGATGAAGTTTTGGTGTCTTCAAAGAGCAAGCCCAGGAGCTTGGTGCTGAGCTGCAGCTCTCCAAGATAAAAATATTAAGATGGGCCGCTCTCATTTCTTTGTCGTCTTTGAGAAGGAGCAACAAATTGAGCCTCTAGTAGGGATTTGCCCCTTCTCCAAGGCAAAAAAGGCACCTTGAGTGCCCATCATTAAGCAGAAGCGCTATATCACAGGAAGGGCAAGTTTTGAATTGTGATGGCTTTCTTTCCACCATAGAGGCTAAATCCTGGTACTGAGGAAGTTCCTAACACTATTATAAAAATAATGAATAGATCTGAAGTGTGAAAGGACTTGATGTTGCTCCAACTGTATTGATACAGTGTACTCTTTTGTGCCTCCTCTACTGTTTCTCTCTCTTAGTTTTCTTCTTTCACTTACTTTTGTGGAATTTAGTAAGCAGCTGACACCTACAATAATTCTAAAAAAATTCTAGTCTGAAAAATAACTTTTTAAAAAATACTAAAAAGAGGATATTGTTTTTTGCTATACTCATTTACATTTATGAAAATTATTAGAATTTTTTAAAGCTACAATATTATAGATGAGAAATACATTGAAAATATATTTGTTATTATGACGCTGCAAAGTAGTTATGGTTTATGATATTAAATATGAAACAGCAAATCAAGTCTTTGCAGCTTGAGATCTGAATTTTCTAAAATCTGAATGCACTGGCAGTAAGAAAACATAATGTTGTATTCAATAATGTCATCTGTCCAAAATACAATTGCCTATGTGCTTAGTAAATACATTATGCCCAGGTCACATTCCTGTGTTCAACTTAAGTTTATAGTCACTCCCTTTTCTTTAAATACTTGTGTTCTTTGTTTCTGCATGTTCTGAAGTGTCATCATTTATTGCCACAGGCACAATGGGTATATTTAACTAATAATGACAGTGGTTGTCATTAGATTTTAAGCTCAATAACACTAGTCTGACATATTATTTGAGGTATGTCTTAATTTCAAATTTGATTAAAATTACAAACATCCCATCTTTTATGCCAATCAAAATATTGTCACCTCCTCTCTTGAACTTGTCTATGAACTCTTCATGTAAATAAGTCCTGACATTTGAACCTGTTTAAAGTGAAGAGTCTTAGGTTGTAAAAATATTTGTATATACTTCTCTTGGAACCACAACACAAAATAGATCAGAGTCTCATCAGTGGGCACAACATTTCACCTAATACAGGGGTCGGCAACCTTTCAGAAGTGGTGTGCCGAGTCTTCATTTATTCACTCTAATTTAAGGTTTCACGTGCCAGTAATACATTTTAACGTTTTTAAAAGGTCTCTTTCTATGAGTCTATAATATATAACTAAACTACACCTTTACCCCGATATAACGCTGTCCTTGGGAGCCAAAAAAACTTACCCACGTTATAGGTAAAACTGTGTTATATCGAACGTGCTTTGATCCACCGGAGCACGCAGCCCCGCCCCCCTCCAAAGCGCTAGTTTACCGCATTATATCCAAATTCGTGTTATATCGGGGTAGAGATGTATTGTTGTATGTAAAGTAAATAAGGGTTAAAATGTTTAAGAAGCTTAATTTAAAATTAAATTAAAATGCAGAGCCCTCCCGGATGGGTGGCCAAGACCCGGGCAGTGTGAGTGCCACAGAAAATCAGCTTGCGTGCCACCTTTGGCACACGTGCCATAGGTTGCCTACCCCACCTAATATGAACTTGGAGGCTCGAACCTACTTATGACTTTTTTCCTAAAAAAAAAGGTAAAACAAGAAATGTTTTAATTATTTTATTTTTATTGGGAAAAGATCACATCTAGTATTTCCTTAGTAAAATAAAAATTAAGTGCTGGTGATGGGACTATTATACACATTGTGGAAGTATGTTGGTGTTCTGGTGTGTCAGTGACTTAATTGTCACAATTTATGGAGGAATTTTAGTGCAGATTTCAAGTTAACAATGGCCAATTTGGGACCTTTGTAGTCAACTATTCAGGTATTGGTTCTGGGCAATGGCATGGTATACCGGAGATGCAAGCCTTGGTGTTTTGCAAAGCTTGAAGACCACCTCATTTACATCATGAAAGGAAAGGGGCAGGGACTCTGGCTATCCAGACAAAATTCCTTAGGTGATGGTAAGGGGAAGGGTGTGGATAAGGCCCTCCTACATCTTCTGGTTTCAGATACATATTAGGTCATCTTGAAATCCATATTGGTATGGTCCTGAGAAGTAGTAGTTGGGGAGCTGTAACCCCCATTTAAATGAATGGTTAATTTAAATAAAGTTGCACCCTCCACATTTAGCACATACTACTTGTCTCACTACTTCCATGGCCAGATCAATGAAGGTATAATTTAGCCCATTGTTTGGCACATGTTATCTTTCAACATACAGGGTGATATTATTATTAATAGTTATATTACAGTAGTATCCAGAAGCTTCAGTCAGGATCAGGGATCTCCTTGTGCTAGGTTCCTTAAAAACACATAAAAATACATGGTCCCTGCCCTACACAGTTCACAATCTAAGGCCTCTATCCTGCAATTGTACTCATGTGGGTAGACTCGTGAACCTGCACAGTCCCATTAAAGTTTGTAGATTGTTTTATTTTAACACTACACAGATGAGAAAGAAAAAAATAGCTACTTTGATTAAAATGAACTTTATGTTGTTAATTAATTTAGTTAATATTTTTCACTATTTATAATATATTTATATCATACCAGGATTGTACTTCTATTTATATGATATGGTGTCCTTTCACTCATAGTTTGCTCCAGATAGATCTATTAAAGATTACTTGTAGTTCTATAGTATGAAACACAGCTGTTCTGGAGACACAGTAATAATACATACCCTTAGGGCATTACATAAATATGCAATACAGTAAGCATTATCATTCCATAAAGTCAGAATCCATAAACTAAAGAATGGCGGCTATACACACAAAGGGTTTATAAATCATCTCTGATTAGCAGCATATTAGAAAGACTATTTAGTTTTAATCTTGTTGATAATATACAATTCCATTTATGTAATTACTGCTATACTAAGTAGATGTTTTTCCAATTAAAATGTTATATTATTGAAAAAATAGGTATTATATATATATATAATTAGGCCTTATTTAAAATTTCTAGTTCAGTTGCTTTCTCCCATCCATGAACCTTGCCAGGTGCTCAGAGGAAGTTAAAAATCCATGGTGATTCAGTCAATCTGCCATGGAGGAAAATTCCTTTCCAGACCTGCAAAAGGCCATCAAACTAACTTATGACAGATTGGCCATGCCACCATGCTTTTTTTACCTTCCTCTAAAAAGGTTTGTGGGATGGGAGAAAGAAGCCATCTCCTGGGAAGGGAAGAATAGTTAAAAACTAAAGACATATATTCTGTGTGATTATAGTGACGTCAATGGGAGTCCACAAACCTGGAAGGACTTGTCTGCCATCACTTGGGATAGGAGCTGTTGCAGGAATAATATGTATGTTTTGACCTATGGTTCCAAAATTAGGGGTAGGCCTTGGGAAAGGAGAATCTAAAGTCAGAAAAAGCATCACACATGAATGACAGGACCTTACTTCCATATTCAGGCATAAGGCACCCTCATGAGAGAATCCAACTGTCTATATGAAATTATGACTAAGTGAGGGATTGAAATTTAGTCCAGGGTGCCACACATCTGGGCACTGGGGGTGCTGTCAAGGAAGAGACCATGAGAACTGAGGGCTGCAGAAAACTAAGGGGTTAATCTGAATTGAAATTTTATGTAGCTAAAGAATACAATAAAGTTTCTGCCATGAGCCTTTAAAATAAAATTAGATCTGAGTTTTAATGGCAACACCAATGAGGTTTAATGGCAACACCAATGAGGTTTTCTGGCAAACAGAACTACAGGATATGAACAGCCTAATTCCTCAGTAAAGTGATAAATAATGTGTCCAATTCTACTGCGAAATAAGACAATTCAGGACTGAACATTTGTAACCTACAATATCTCCATGCTGTACTTTCCGAGAACTTCATCCTGATATCAGGAGTCAAGTGAGGTGAAGGGAAAGTGCTATACAGATTCATATGCAAAAGTAATATATGTGTATTTAAAATCAACTATCAATTACATTAAAATCTGTAATAAAATGTGTAACTCCAAGTTCATTAAGCTGATGCATTTTTTGAAAAATAAAATATGACAGAGCATTTACATTTCAATGTGCTTATGAGAAAAAGTGTTATACTGTTATTTGGAATGCAGCTTGGAATTGAAACATTTCCAAATCAGTCAATAATTAAATAGTGAGAATCCATCATTTTCACTGACATTTACTCCTACCAGAAAAGATGGCCTATTTTAAATGTGCTCACACATATGCTTGTCAATCAGTTCCTGTCACAGCAAATTATTTCGTTTTGTAGATCACATGGTATTTAAAAGAAAATTTCTCTCTCCACATTTAAATACAGATTTGAAGAGTAGTATCAAGAACTCTTTTCGGATATTAGATTTTTCTGTAACTGCTTCTTTACAATGTAATATATAAAAGATGGAAAATCTAATTCATAATGCTCAGTTTCACTTATAGTGTACAGACCTGATGACTCAAGTATCACAGCAAATTATAGCTCTAAATGCAATATAGTACAGTGAGTTAGATAGAGTAGTAGAAATGAGAATGATAGTGTACTAATCATTTTAGCATCTAACACTTACATGCAGTAGAGGGAATTCAGTTTCAGATTATTAGAAATAAAGTACAGAACAAGCTAAACAGCTTATTAAAAACAATTGCTGTATGGACAAAGAAAAACTAATAAGGGTTCCCTAGCCTGTTGCCAAATGTAATAAATTAGTAACTAGTTGTCAAATATTCTGGATTCATATATTTAAAATGTTTCCCATTTCCATTTTACCTCACCCACCTTGTCTCTCTAATATCCTGGGATCAACACAGTTACAACAATACTGCAATCCCATTTCCAGAGAGATCTATCAACTTTTATCAAAAACTCTTTAAGGTAATTTCCATTTTAATTTGAGACATAGAAAAGTCAGACGTTGACATAAAAATTCACATTTCTGTGTACCTGCTTTTTTCAAAAAATAATTAATATTTAGAGTTTTGTTGTGCCAAGAATTGATATGTGTGTGCCTGCCAGCCATTTTAAAGATACCCATCGATACATTTCAGACCAGTGGATAAGGCACTGGATTGTGAGTCAGGAGACTGAGTTATATTCCCTGTTATGTGACCTGGGACAAATTAATCTGCATATCAGGGTATTAGTTTCCCTTTCTGTAAAATGAAGATAACAATACTTAACCTCTTTTAAAAAATGATTTTAGGTCTATGCATAAGTTCTACGTAAGTATGTATGAACTACTGTGATGGGGGAACCCAATTTCATCTTTGCAGTCCCTCAAAATTATTGATACATAGTCATCACAAACTCATTAAATGACAAAAATTGTCTTAAATTATTTGCCTGAATTAAAAAATATTAGAAAATGGTGATTTTTATCTTTGACTTTAGGGGGTCGAGTTAGAATCATTAAAATGAAAATCTTCCTGAGATTCCTATTCCTAATATCCATCCCTAATGCTCCTCACAAGATATTTTCAATCTCTGGAGACATATTTGCAGATTTATTTGAGGAGAGGGGAAAAAGAAAAATTAAATATGAATTTTGGTATGATAACAATGGACTGGCCATTTCAAATTTCATCAAACAATATCAGGCAGACTATCCAAGGTCCTGACCCAGCTGAGCACTTACACGCACATGATTAATTTTAAGTACATAAGTAATCTCACGGAAGCCCATGAAACTATTTTTGTATTTAAAGTATGTGCTTAACTGCTTTGCTTGATAGGGCCTCTATATCTAACTGACTGGATTTTAGACATCCCAAATACAGTGTGATTATGCAAAGATCAGTCATCCTTCCCAACTATTCCAGCAGTGTTTACAAACTCTTCAAAGGCCAAATCTTGCACACAAATGAATACATGAGCTAAAAATACCTTATCTGGAAACAATTAAGAAACCAGAGGCCCAATTTTACAATTTACAATATGCAGGCTGACCTCTGCAGCCACATAAAGCACCTCTGAATTTCAGTGGGATTTTACACTGGTACAGAGGACCTCTTATGAATTGTAAATTGCAGAATTGAGGCCTGAGGCTAAAATTTTAAAACCTTGGTGCCTTAAGTTAGGTAGTGAAATAAAAGTGGCCTGATTTGCAGAAGTCCTGAGCACCCACAATCCCATTGAAATGATTGGGAGCGCTCGAGACTCAGAAGTTTCAAAATCAAGCCATTTTTATTCCAGTATTCTTTTACATATGGATTTAGTAGCCTAACTTTAGTCACTCAGGTTTCAAATTAGGCCTCCAGAACCTCCATCTCCCAGATAATACATATCTTAGATCTATTTATCTAAGTTCCCACATGGTGCCCAACACCATAATACCTAAGCACCCCCTGCAATTAAGAAGTATGCACATAATATGTGTCTCTCTTTCTCTGACAAAATGTGTACACAACTACTCCCTCACTCTGGGTCTATTGTGGAGAGAATGCCACTAGAAACTTAGCATGCATTCCTTTTGCATCCCAGTAATTACAGTAGGTTCAACTATGAACTGCCTATTATACCTGTGCAAGGGAATGTGCAGAGGGTACAGTAGTCTCTACTGGACTGCTGCTACTTCTCCTGTGTAAGAGGGAAGCAAGTGTAAGGATAGGGATGAAAGAGTGATGATGATGGTCAGTGATGTGGTGTACAAATTTTATACTTCCTAAATAAATAGTTATTAAAAATTCCATAGTTCTGTCTTGCAGTTTAAATGGGACTGAAGCACACTCTTGAATTGTTCTATAGCCTTGGTCTTTAGCAGAATTTCCGCACTATTTGGGAACATGATTAATTCACTCTTTAGTCTTGTCTACCCTGCAAAACCAAACCATATTTTAACTCTTGAAGGCTACAGGATTGTAACTGGATCCCCCAGCTAAGGCTGATTCAAATACATTAAGGGATCCTGGAGACTCATGAGATGTATACCTGGAAAAGTTGCCTCTCTCTTTTGGGATACTATCACCTGGAGGAGGAAAACCTGGTGAAAGTCCCTCCCCACATTCCACTGTGGCACCTTCAGCCAAGGGGATGAGGGAGGCTGGAGAAAGTCCCCTACTAAGGCTACAACTCATACAGGAAAACTGCTAAAGTCCTCCCAGCTGGCACCTCATCACTCATAGATAGCGAAAGCTTCCTGCTGTTACACCACCACCTGCAGAGGGGAAGCCTGAAGAAACACTCCCCAAACCTTTGCTGGGACACCGTCCTCATTTGGTTTGGAAAGCCCAGAGAAAGTTCTCCACTGGGGTCCCCTGACTCTGTTCTCAAACTCCCATCCCTCATGTGTCACAGGACAACAGAGTGTTCATATGTCAGCACATGCTTGATGAAGCTTCTAGCATGGAGCTGAAGAACTCATTTGTTCTTTGAGTGTGTAGAATGAGGAGCCTATTCTGAGCATGCTCACAATGTCAGTCAGTCACTCCCTGTGAGGGACCCTTCCAGCGAAGGCCCTGTTGATGTAGGTTCTATAGTTTGTTAGAACCTGTTCTGCCCCATTAGGATTGTTTCTACAGTGTGTATAGGACCTAAGAAATCACATAGCATTGCATTGAGATCACTTGTAAAGCCTGGCTGCTACTGTTAAGTATGATGAAGGTGATGTCTTCTTGGGAAAGGTTGTCAAGCAGTGTTTCATTGATATCATATGTGCACTGTATGATGAGCTACTCTTATGCTTGCAGCAGTAACATGGGCCCTAACCCTGCAAACATTGAAGCACTTGCTTAACTTTATTACTATGGATAGCTTCATACTCATAATAGTAAAGTTAAGCACATGTATGTTTGCAGGGTGGCAGCCTAAATGCAGGCCTACACTACTGTTGAAGTCAATCTAACTTATGTCACTTATGTGAAAAGACATCCCCCTGAGCGACGCAACTTACAGCAACCTAAGTGCTGTCCACGCTGGCTCTATGTCAGCAGGAGATGCTATCCCACCGACATAGCTTCCACCCCTCGCGGAGGTGGATTAATTATGCCAACAGGAGAGAGCTCTCCTGTCGCACCGATGTAGCACTTCTAGTGTAGACTTGCCCTAAGGCTGAAACTGATCACCTAGATAAAATCTCTGTACCTCCACCATGGGTAACTATGAGCCCCAAGCAAGGGAGATAGCCAACACAGCCAAACAATAAAAATTATTGAATAGGAGAGGAATCGTGGAAGAGAATATATTCTGCAATATTACAATGACCTATAGTATACACCAAAACATACACAAATTTTTCTGAAGAAAAGATAATCAAGTGATTGTGCCTTGCGCACCACAGTCACTTAATTTAAATCAATAGAAAGAATCTGGAGTCAATTAAAGAAAGCAGTAGCTAAAGCAGCACATTGTGGACATCTGGAAGGAGCTGTCATTCATTTGCAGAGACTTCGGGGTATAATACAAGCTTTTAGCAGAAACAAAAAGCAGTGAACAGAATGACTGAAAAGAATTCACAATTTATTTAAGAAACAAATTCTTAAAATGTGTGGCAGATAGGTGCTCAGTTACACATCTGCTTTAGAATTCCAGTTAAACTCCTAATTAAATAAAGTCAGTGCTTTTCAGTATATGTAAATTACAACAAGAGAACAATGTGTTACAGAGCATTAAATCTTAAACCTTCATCCTTATGCTTATGCCTAACTTTATACCCTGTGAATAGTCCCAAAACTGTCTTCGTATGACTGAGAGGAAGAGATGGTGTCTATCTTCGTATTTGTTAAACACCTTTAAAAATGGGGCCTCATTACTGACTGAAGCCTTTAACATAAATATTAAATAAAAATAAAATATAGCAATTTTTTTTATTCTTCACTTTTAGCCGAAGGTCTAAAATTTATTGTGCAAGTGAACATATATCTGAATCTTTATTCACTTACCCTTATAATCAATGTAAGTATTATTCCCCAATCACTATGACAGAAGTTGAAAGGCTGAGCAAATCCAAAAAAATAGTGGACACTTCAAAGCTGATGTGAACAGGCCCAAATGCACAGATGTCAGTGGGAGTTCTATTCTATACAGGTAATTTATACTATATGAATCACAGTGATAGCTAAGATGTACCACTTAAAGTTATGCCAGAGCTTATGCTTGACCCAGTATCTGAAATACAGATTTCAAATGAAGGCATCAATGCTGCAAGCACTTATGTGTGTAAGTAACTTTACACATGTAAGTAGTTTCATTGATTACAATAAGATTGCTCAAAAGTATAAATATTTGCAGGATCAGGGCCTAAGAATACATCATTGGGCTTCTATTCCTGTGCAGAAAGAATTTACTACTCATCTATGTTCTTGTTATCTATGTGTTAGCAACTCAAGTCTTGTGATAAACAAAATTATGCAGTCAAGCCAATTTTTTTCCGACCTTTTAGATGGTGCTTTTTGTCAAGCTTCTGGTGACTAGGGAAGAGCACCGTACAGAACATTAATTTCCTCCCACATACTGTAGCTATTTTTTAAAAAGATACTTTTGACATACATTCTACATATATAACAAAAACATAAACAAAGATGATTATGGAATATATAAAATTTTAAAGGACAAAATTTAACCTGAATTCTGGTGACTCGGTATAAGGAATGCTTTTGAATTATTTATTTTAGTTTGGCAATATTATTAAACTTGTAATGCAGACTGTAAAAAGGCCTATTTGATGCTATTGGTGGAGTTTCTATTCATATTGGTGACTTTTTCCTGTTATACTTACCCTAGTGCAGCCCTTTTAATGGACACACAATATGTTACTCTGTGCCCAAGCTCACCTACTCTTTCTTTTCTCAAAAGACAAGGCACATCTGCCACCTGCTCTAGTCTGTGTCCCAGCAACAACTGTCGAGCAGTAAAAAGATTGATTATCAGTCAAAAACCATTGCACAACACCAGATTTTGGTAGGTTAAGCTTGCTGATCCAGCAAGGGATGGTGTGAAATTTTCAGTGATGTGTGCCAACATTTTGGTGCTAAAAGAACAGCAGTGCATGTCACAGTGAAACATTGCCAAAGATATGCAGACAAAGCCTAGAAGTTTTTGTTTTGAATTTGGCTTGAGAGAGAGAGAGAATTGCTTAATGAATTTGAAAATCCTCTCTTAACAACAAGTCATGTGCATGGAAAACTATAATAAAAGTACCAATGCCCTGAAGATTTTATAACAAACTATAGCAATGGCTGTATAAAAATATTACAATATTAGCTTCATTTCAGTATCTCCTATATGAGAAAAAATAGTATTTATTTAATACTATTGTTTAATGAAACAGTAAAACTCTTCTTATTAAATCTTAAAGTGTATTGGTGTGACTATGCAACACGTAATAGAAAAAATACTAAGATTTGTCTCTCTTATTGTATGCATAGACTGTTAATTAAATAAATGGTAGTCAATGGATTGTAATCATATTCAGGGTGATTTTCATATTATCTGTAACACCCTATCATGTGCATAATTGATGAAGTAGCAGATAAGCATATCTTATCATAAATATAATTTGTGAAGTTTTTATGGAAGCAAGATGTGAATATATTTATATGATATGGCTTAGTTGGTGGACTAAAATCTAAATACTTTAATCACTCATGAATAGCTCCATGAAAATAAAAATAAAAGGCATATTTATAGAACTTAAGTCATATGGGCAACTACTAATCAATATTTTTATTTATTCATTGACATTTCTATAATACTCATCACTGTCGTATCTATTTATATAAGAGACTTACCACTACTAGGTGAAACTAACCTAGTTTACTAAAGCAACAACTTTCTGTAAAAATTACAAGCTATTGTTGTCCTGAAATTTTTCATTTAGCAGTAAATATATTTGTGCTAGAAACTGTTCTTTCAAGGTAACAAAAGTAATTTTAAAATAAACCATTGGTGCTTTTAAAAAGAGAGAAAGAAAACATAATTATAACTACAGAAGAAAAGGCTAAAAATTCTCATTAGAGCAAAGACATAAAACGTACATATTAGTTAAATGTTTTTATAAAATTTATTTATTTATCCCAAGATCATTGTTAAATGCACTGCACTGCACTTTTAGGCGCCACAAGTATTTTTATAATCCAACTCCCTCCAAAAAAAAAAAAAAAAAAAAAGGATTTCATTTTTGTCTCTTGTTGGAATGGCACACTGGTAACACAGGTTGATCCTTAACAAACATAAAATTTCCCAGTCAGTCATCTGGCTTTTTGTAATAATTTAGCTAGCTAATTTTTATTCTAACTAACATTGTAGCTTATCATAACTGCCAGCTGTTTTGATGATTGAATAGAAAGTATTTAGTAGGAGTATTGTGACTTTGATACAGAACACTATTTAAGTTAATTTTGTAAAACTTCATCAAAATTAATTGTACAAATCCCAGAATGTACTCCATCATCTTAAAATATGAATGAAAACAATATTTACATCCAAATTTCAAAAGTAAATGAGTCAGAAACAGCATTATGTGTGTGTGTACAAATATCATTTGATGATTGTACTGAAAAAGGGATGAAATAGAGTGGGGAAGCTTTAATGTTTGTAATGAACAATTTTAAAATAATAAAACATTCACATCTGAATGATATGTACATCTGAGTGTAAATATTCGAACTTGTTGTATAAACATCCCAATAATTATTTTAATGATTTTTCATAAAGGTCAAATGACTAAATTAATAAATGCTCTCTGAAATGCTGAACTATTTTCTTCCTAGTGTAATAAGCCTAATTAATTGTGTCTGTTAGGTGTCACTGAAACTAAAGAGTAAATTCAATAATCTCTGATTTAATTTATTATATTTTCACCATTTAACCTCCTGCAGGCTCCCTAATGTCTATTCAGATCTATATTAAATTAAGCACCAATGCTAATGAAGGGCAATAAACATGGCTGTCAGTAGATTTTTCTTTCATTAAGCACATTATCCTCTTACTGAGCTCTAAATGAGTAAACATTAGTTTTGTTAAACCATGCAAAAAGAGAGGATGAAAATCATTTTTAATTGCACCCCTGAAGCCATATAGTATTTGTTTTTTTACCTTTAATTTTTTTGAATGGATCTAAAAAAGGCTCTCCAGTTGAAATATAAATGTCGGCATCATGGGGTATGTCTTTAGGTTCTAGTGCTTCAGTGCCGTCTGCCAAGAACACTCGTCGTGCAGCCATGTTCAGATTCAGTTTTTCAGTGCACTCCTCCAGCAGCTAAATGAAGGCAAGAGGTAAGGAATATTGATTGCGACAGAAAAATATATTCACAACATGACCAACATTTAGTGAAAGGATCAGGACTAAAAATTAGAAATGCATGCTTAAATGACTTACCAGCCATAGTAACTGCACTATAAGTAACTTAGTTTTTTTGTAATCTTTGCTGGCAGTTAACTGATAACAGGATGATGAAAACACAGTAGATAATGTAACATTACAAAGAATTTTCAAAAATTACTATTTTTAGTCTCACACAGTATTGTAATTTGTTATGAATGAACTCAACATTTTACACTCTGTAACTCCTATTTATTTGAACAGTGTTTATACTGTAGTATGTGTTAATTATTCACTAATTTTATGTGTATTTTATATGTATATTATACATATGCTGGAAAGGAAGAATTTTAATATTAGCTCATTTTAAAATAAAAGGCAACTTCTTTCTTTAACTGCTGGTATAAAGTACAAACTATAAATAAAGTTAATGCATGTAAGACAACTTTTTATTAGTATTTACCAGCTTAATGGATGGTACAGCAATCTTAGCAAAAATACTTCTTGTGCCATTCTTGTAAGCCGTTACTTTGATTACCCTTGGCTGGCATTTAATAACTTGGGGCACTTCAGATTCTTTCTGGGCCAGCTGGAGTCTTGAGGAAGAGAACTGTGTACATCTGTTGCAAATAAAACCAATTTAGCTTCATCAGAGAAAAAGTTAATCTGTATTTTGTTGAAAGCATCTATTTCTAAGGTCTTTTTATATACAATTACGTAAAATTAATATTTCTAATATAAACCCTTGATGACTCTTCACATTATAGATATTTAAATCAGAATACCTGAGTTTTTAATACACTATGTAAGGAAATTGAACTCCTTTAAATAAAATAGATTTAGAATGATATTCTTCTATCACATATTTAGTTTATTTTAGATATTTAGCATATTTTATTTGTAATACACCACATTCAGAGAGCACCATTATAACTCAAGTATGAAGTTGTTATGCAGCATCTTCAGAGCCCTTTTTATTCTGGCTTTTATAAGAAAAAAGATCTCTTCAATCTTTAAAAATTAGTCTCCAATACCACCAGCATTTGACTAAATGTAAATAATAAACTTGGTACTAGAAAAGTTAACAATATTCTTATTAGTGTTTTCAGTGCATAAGTCATTTTCTTTATAATTCAATATAACTTAATTATTTGCTCTTAGTTGAAAAATTAAGAGCTAATGCTGTAGCCTTCATTCAGGCAAAATTCCCATAGACTTTGACAGCAAATAGACTGTAGAATGGGGCCTTATGTCAATGTTTCCGTTCTTTAGAATGCAAAATACATTCAATGCCATTAGCAGAATAAAATGAAATGCACTAACATCCAATAAAGAAAAAATACCCTCAAAACTATTTTTAAAAGGGTAATTCCACAAAAAAAAAATCTATAGTGCTATTGTACTGTAAGGCTTTTCTTAGAAAACAAAGAATTTCTATTGCATAACTATAGGAAAGCTGCATGTTTTAACAAGAACATTGGTAATCTAAGGCCACAATCCTGCACTGAGCTCTGTGTAGGTGCAAGGTCCAACTATAAAGAACTCAGAGCAGGTTTGAGGCCTAAGCATCTGATTCAACTCCGCTAAATGAGAATCTTTCAAACAATTTTAAAGGGCACTGGATTGAACCTTTACAGAATAAGTACTTTTATGCCCATAACCATAAAGTAGAGGTATTTGACTATTTCCAAGTTTCTCGCTCTGTAATGAAAGTAATAGTTAAAGGACTTTTTGTTCTATAAGATTTTTAATCCCTTATTCATACTGGTGGGCACTTCTTAACACAAGTAGTCTCATTAAAGTCAAGAAGTTATTGTGTGAGAAACTGCTAACCCATGTGAGTAAGGAATTTAGAGTCTGACTCTTAATGAGGTATTACTACAAATTATCATTAAACTTCTTTTTGTGTGAAATTATAAAAATATACACAGAGGGCTAATGGATGCAGTTTATGCTGTATATATATAAATGTATTATGTGCACGTGCACACACACACGACACTAAAAATAAATCTTAAAGAATGCAATAAATCTTAAAAATGAATAAAATTAGCAATGTCTTTTATTTATATGTTTTGGAATATCAATTGAAGCATCATTATGATTTCTGTTGAAAGGAGAAACAGCATCAACAGTCACAGTTAAAAGCAACACAGAACAGCTTTGATTACCTTAGCTGACCTGCTGGAGCACTGACAGGTCTGTTTCTCTTGGATGGCGATATAAGGCAGAAATTGTTTGTACTGTCTGATTTGTAGGTGCCTAGGTTTGATATTCTATCACTGCTCTGAACTGATTTTGTTTGATGTGTGGAACAATCTTGAAGTCCTGACCTTCTTGATACCACTGCCGATTGCAGATGAATGTTAGGGCCAAACAGAGGCTGTCTAGAGTTTTGCTTTCTGTCAGTATTTTTAATTGCTGTTTTTGCATAGGGTGAAATAAATTTTCTGAAAGAAAAATATGGAGAAAAACATAAAATTATATCCTCTTATGCTGGCCTTTTGCTTAGTTTAAGTAATTATTGAATCTGTGAGGTCTTGGGAAAACCTGATAAGTGACAAGCATGGGTGAACTTATTTAATGTCAATGTACACTTAAAAAGTGGAAGAAAAGGAAACCAAATCATTAAGGCACCAAGAAATTGTCATAATAATTAGTAGATTTTGAAAACAGTCCAAGACAAAATCTCAAGGAGGAAAATAAGATTTTCAATATGCTTTAAAACTATTTTTAAGATAACAAAGTCTTTTGTTTTATTCAACTTAGATATAATAAAACAAAATAACACACCACTGAAAAAAGTAAACTGAGATTCTATCAAATGTAGCCTGAGATTTTCAAAGGGAGTTAGACAGAAATTCAGCAGGAATTAGGCACCTCAATCCCTATAGTTCTTTTGTAAATCCCAGCCATAGTTTCAATAAAAATTAAGTTTTACAAAATCCAATGATAAAAATATTCACTGAAATTACAAAAAAAACCCTACTAGACACATCAATCTTTTATAAAATGAATACACTTTTCTCTACAACTTGTGTGATTCATATATTGCAGAATTGTGGCAGTGAATGAGTACCTCAATGTGAAATTGACTAGAAACGAAAGCAAAAAGTGCAAATTTACTTTCATTGTTTACTTTTTGCATTTCCCTAAGTGTAGGCAAACAATATAACAAGTAAAATGTAAATAATTTTTTAAATGTTGCTTTAACAATCTAAGATGTTACTAATAACAAAAGTAAAGGCATTTCCAAATTATTTTTAACCTGTTCGTGTCCCCTTAAAATAGTTTTGTGTGTGTTTTGGTTTTCATATTGTTTTTGTACTAAGAAATCTGTCCTTTCCTCCACTACTAAGCTCTAACCCAGAAGACCCAGGTTCAAATTCTTGTTCAAGTCATTAGTAAAAATGTGTTTGAATAGTTTTATATTAGTCTTCACTTGTGCATGTCATAAAACCATTGTCGAATTTAGCTCAATTAAGCTCTGCTTAAGCAAGTTCCAGAATTAGAATAGCAGGAACTGCTGAAGGTCAAGATTGAGGAAAACTGAAAGAGCTATATCTGGGGCAGGTAGCAGAACCCACCTGATTTATGCCTGAGTCAGACCAGTGCTACTCTTGCTTCACTTAAACTATGCAATAAATTCACTTATAACATTAAAAAAATAACAATCATAAGGCAATTTAAAAAAAAAAAAGAACAAAAATAGAGAATAAACAACAGACAGCTATGTATCAGAGGGGTAGCCATGTTAGTCTGGTTCTGTAGAAGCAGCAAAGAATCCTGTGGCACCTTATAGACTAACAGACGTATTAGCTCTAAGTCTGAGACTAATATTATGTTGATGTCATAGAAATAAAAGATGTAATGCACCACAAGATTGGCATTTTATAGATCCAGATATAGATCACAATTTATTTTTCATTCACTCTTTTCTTACGACTGGAGGGTGTCTTAGTAGTATCAACAGCCAAGCAGAAGAAACAGAAGAGTCTGACATGGTCAGCTCCTCACTCTAGCATGCAGATTTTCATAATTCATGAGTGTCACATTGTTCCGATGAACTACAAGAGCCCGGTGATGTCACACCCACAAATTATAAGATATTTTTTGCACATCTTGAAGTATATTTAACACAGCAATTCAAATATTATATATCAAAATACTGTGATTAAATTAATGTTACGAGTTTGAGTTAAATCAAGAAAAAAAATCTATGTAGCATTATGGCTACAAACATACTGAGGTGTGTTTTGAATTCTGATTAGTGAGTCAAAAAAGACATTAATATCTTGTAAATGTTCATTTTCCTGCAAGGCTGTCTTATGGGCCATTTGAAAAGTGAAGAATATCTTGTTTTCCTTTTTACAATAAAATCTACTAGATCCCATTACTTATTACTGAAAAAAAAAATCCTTGGTACTAATCCTTACTGAACAGTGAATTATTTTGTTAGAATATTAACTGCCTTGGCTTTACCTCTGAAAAATAAACTAACAAGGGAGTCATTTATTTTAGTAAAGAATTATTACTTAATATTTACCGCTAATGAATTTTAGAAATATTTTTTCAACCACATATGCCACTTTATAAATGACCTGTTGGTGAATAAGTCTGTTATTAAAGGAAAATAGGTGTGAGACTAACATAGGTAGCCTATGTACACACTAGCATCTTCTTAAAATTTTCCATCATTGCACCATCATTGTTCAGTTTTACCAGGGTAAGAACACTAGTATACACAGGTGGGTCAACAGCACCCATATTTTAACTGGGGTGCAATCTACAGAGGGTTAACATGCCAACAGTTAGTCTACTCTAGTACCACATTTGCTACCAACAGCAGACTTATACTTGAGGTAGTGCAATGTTGGGACATGTTAAGAAAATGCTAGTTTGGACACAACCCTTGCGCACAGTTCATTGGAGACTTAATATATCATAGGGTGAAGTGCTCAGCCTGTAGTGAAAAACGACACTATGTTTTTAGAGACTTTGTCATGTGATTTGTGAAATGACATTAAGCGCCATGGTAAAATGTATGATTCCTCACTCTTTATTAAGGCAAAAATCCTGTTCAGATCAATGTTAAATCGAGCCAAAAGGTTGTAATCCCATGTTTGTGGCACAAGGAAACATGTTTGTGTAGGGCTCCTATAGTTCATTGTCTGGTTATGCTGAAAGGACAGGAGACATTTAACATGGGTTCAATCAGGTCACAACTTTATTATTAGATGTCTGGGACTACCCAGCAGATAAGTGTACAGTGCAGATAACCCCCATGTTTATTCCCTAGTTACCTGGGGGGCTTTTACCAGTTCCCCCTCTTTTTCCATACCTGGGGAGAGGGGCTACCACCAGCTTCCCCTCTTTTTGCCTCCCGGTCCCTCCAGTAAATCCATTGCCGGGACCATACCATCCACCTCCGCCTTGTAGGAGGGTTAAGGCGGGCTATAAGAATGGGGGGTTGGCTCCCTGCCGTACCAATCACAGAAGTCCCCAACTGTCCCCCGTTCGCTCCTTTAACAAACACCTCTTTTAAAAAAGAACAGGAGTAGTTGTGGCACCTTAGAGACTTTGTTAGTCTCTAAGGTGCTACAAGTACTCCTGTTCTTTTTGTGGATACAGACTAACACAGCTGCTACTCTGAAACCTCTTTTTTAAGTCCTTTTCCAAGCCATTTATCTGGTCACTGTATACCTTCCCTATGGAGTACCTGCACTGGACATCTGCCACAAGGAGGTGCTATCAGTTAGCTTGGCTGCCTCCTCCCCACACCCAGTCGGGTTCCCAGACATCTTCTAATGCCATCTTTTATATCAGTTAAAAAATGACGGCACCTAAGAGAGAAAGGTGAACCCCATCTTCCTGAAACAACTCTGCTGCCCCTTATACTGTGCCAGGATGTGAAATTACTGTCCTTCTTATGGTCCCAAGGAATTTGGCCACCTCTCTATTCACATACCTCCTGGCCTTGTCTACCCTGTAGGGGATCACGGCTCCCCACCAGACCCTGCGCTGAAGTATGTCTGACCACATAATGTTAACTCTTGGAAAAACTACACTATTTTTTTAGAAAGCGATAAAGAGTCCTGTGGCACCCGAAGTGGGTATTCACCCACGAAAGCTTATGCTCCAATACTTCTGTCTATAAGGTACCACAGGACTCTTTGTCGCATTTTACAGATCCAGACTAACACGGCAATCCCTCTGATATTTTTTTAGAGACTTTGGGTATGGCTACACTGGCGATTTGCAGCGCTGGAAAGCCTCCACCAGCGCTGCAATTAGTAAGTGGCCACACCTGCAGGGCACTTCCAGCGCTGCAACTCCCTGGCTGCAGCGCTGGCCGTACACCTCACTCGGCATGGGGAATAAGGATTCCAGCGCTGGTGCTGCAGCGCTGGTCATCAAGTGTGGCCACACACCAGCGCTGTGATTGGCCTCCAGGGTATAAGGTGTATCCCAGAATGCTTTTATAAATTACTCTCTTTGTTTTGTTATGCAGCCTCTCTTTGTTTTGTTGTGAACGAGCTCCGATCGGAGCTCCGAACAAACAGAGCTCCTGTTTGCTGTGATCATCTGTACCTGGCTGTAAACAATCAAATGAGAGGCAGGCAGGGAGAGTGAATGAAACAGAACGGAGGAGCTCCGTTGAACTGCTTATCTAAAAAAACAAACACTGATCACAGCAAACAGGAGCTATCTGTACCTGGCTGTGAACGATCAAATGAGAGGCAGGGGAAACAGCGTTGGATGCAGGGTTCGCAAACATTTTGTGATTTTTCCAATCTCTCTCTTCCCCGCTCCCTGTCACAGTACACCACAGGGAGTGAGTGAAACAGCGGGGAGTCCGGGGAGTCCGTGTTGGAGGCAGGCTGTTTGCAATTAAGAGTTAAGACTAAGGGGTCAGAAACATGTTCTGATTTTTCAATGCAGGAAGCTAAACACACAGTGTTGGCTCCAAAAATCCCCTCTCTCTTTCCCCCCGCTCCCTGTCACACTAGACCCCACTCCACCCCCCTCTTTTGAAAAGCACGTTGTGGCCACTTGAACGCTGGGATAGCTGCCCATAATGCATCACTCCCAACAGCGCTGCAAATACTGCAAATGTGGCCACACACCAGCGCTGGTAGCTGTGAGTGTGGCCACACACCAGCGCTGGCCCTGCACAGCTGGATGACCAGCGCTGCAAACTACCAGCGCTGCAAACCGTAAGTGTAGCCATACCCTTTGTCATGTGATCTGTGAAATGACATTAAGTGCCATGGTAAAATGTACGATTTTTCACTCCTTATTAACGCAAAATTCCTGTTCAGATCAATGTAAAAATCAAGCCAAAAGGTTGTAATCCCATGTTTGTGGCACAAGAAAACATGCTTGTGTAGGGCTACTACTATTGGATTTAATATTGAGAAAAAAAGTGGCCAAGAATTAAAGCAATAGGACAGACTCAAGATGCTTAAATGAAAGAAACAAAAGAATCCCAAATCCTATGTGTACTAAGGCCTAAAATCTTTATTGCATATTTACTAGCAGTTCTAGAATTGCTTCTTTGTGTGATTATATTGAGGAAGTTTTTAGAGAGATGTTTGTAGTTATTATAAAAGCAAATTATTCTAAGCTCTAATTCATACACTTTAAATTAATTTAGATACAACATAGAAGTTTTATTTTACTATAAATTTGTCAAAGAGATTTTCAAACTATCCATGTAAATTTAACCAGGATACACATCAACCTATTTTTTATTATTTAAGCACAAAACAATAGTATTTTTTAAATAAAAGAAAGCATTCTACACAGTTCTGAGTTTTCTAACACATAAATCTACATGAGGCTAACAATCCTATTCATAAGTGAAAAATGTGGCTACTTTGACAGACCCTGGTTCAATAACAAGTATGCAGGTTGAAGTTATCACACAGTTTTGGATGTGAATTCAACAGCAGGATAATGACAGTTGCCAAGGATTTGTACTTGCTGTCGCTTAGTACCAGTGTTGCCTGTCAAATTGTCTCCTTTTTCTCATACAGAAGCCATAGAATTTTTATGGATAGCAATTACTTACAATATACAATGAAGTACATCAAATGTAACAACCACTCTTTAGCCCTTCATTATTTGGTCGTCTCTTTGTTATATCTAGTCATCCATTTTCACCTAAATTATTTATTTATACTGTATATTTGACAAGCATATATTTCTTGCTTTATATTTTTGGAGCACTTAAAACCTTGCTCAAGAGACATAGCTATTTATTTTAATATTAATTGTATTTTCAGCTAAACTTTATCTTATTACTATTTTAATAATAGTTAAACTTCTTGTTGGACTAACTGTAACTAGTACAATCTAGATGCCAAGCTAGTTTATATATCTCTAAATATTTATCCTCATAAAACATTTAAATAATGAAAGTATTCAGACTTAGCTATAACGGAAGTTCACATTGCTACCCTATCTTCCTCCAGGCATCATATACATGTTTATATAGACTTGCACTGATATTATTTTGTTTTGCCACCTAATTGTCTACTGCAAATAACTGCATTAATATAACTTTGTATTGACAGACCATGCCACTCTAGTAGATTTATATCTTTATCATTTTGAGTTGATACTGTAATGTACTCTCCATTGATTGTACTCTCATTGTTTCATTATATTTTGGTCTGATATCTTTTCAGCAAGAGGCTTGCACTGATATCATCATAATACTGTTGTGATAACACTATGTCCAATTTTACTTAACAAGAAAGTTACAACACGAATTATACACATATGGTAAAATCCCGGCCCTATTTAAGTCAGTGGGGGTTTTGCCATTGACTTCACTGGAACCACAGTTTCATTCCCATTTGGTAGTTATTTTTTAAAATTCAATATCTTGCATGTGTATATTTGTCTCAGGCATCACAAGAAGAAAGACAAGACACCAGGAATATGATTTAACGATGCTCCAATTTTATTAATTTATCACATCTGGGAAATTATCTGGCAATAACTCATCCAATGCAGATCAACTTTCTTCTAGAATCTGTACCACTTGGAGAAGACTGCCTCAAGCCCTCACTCCTCCAAACCTTTAACCTGCTCCCAGCACCATTGCTGGGACCGCACCATCCTCCCCTCATACAAGAGTTGAGAGCATGGAGGAAAAGTGGTGGCCTCTCACTATACCAGACATTAGGACACAACTTATGCCCCAGATTCTTTACACAATGCTCTTCCAGCTCCTGTTTATCAGGGAACCAGGATCCCTTTAAATAAGCATCTGCACTGGATGCCTGCCAAGGTAAAAAAAGATGAACATTTTACCATCTCACCTACCACCTGGGAATAAAATCATGGCTCTGTTGAAATCAATGGGAGTTTTATTATTGACTTCAGAGAAGTCAAGACTTTTCCCAGGTCTGTGGGTTCCTGAGGGGAAGATCACCCAGACCAACCTTCCCAGCCCAAAAGGTGATTCCCATGATGCTCAGAGCAGGACCCAGAAACCCAGTTCTATTGTAATCCCAAGAGTGTGGGAATGATGGGGGCTATTTCTCACAGGTGCAGACTGGTATGTTAAACAGGGGAAAGGGCTTATAAATACTTCCCAAGGTTACACAGGAGCCTGGGCTACCACTGCACCCTTCAGTTTGACCAATAAACTAGGACTCCCTCCTGGTCACCATTAACCCTTCCCTAAGCCCACAAGGAAGCAGAGGTCCCCACACCATTGGGGGGGGGAATCCTTAAAGGGGCCCCAGGATTTTTTTTCACCTCCAGTCCAAACAAAAGACTCCCCATATCTGAGACAGAGGAAGGAATGCAATAAGAACCTTCTCTAACAAAATAGGATCAGCACAGCTGTTACTAAATCAGCCAGGTAGAGGAGGCTCTCCTTTTAGCTTATCTGCAAGAGCTGCTGCATGTAGGCCACCTGGTCCAAGTTTAAGTTTTCAGTGTTGGTTATGGATATATATTAAGCCATATTTTAGCTACACTAGAGACATGGTGATAAGAAAGAAAAAAGGACTATTGGCATGGGGTACATTGTGAGGGATGGGCTCCACAGTGGAGGACAACTTATAGAAACAAGTAGGAGAGAATAAGGAGGAGGGGTTTAAAATAAGCAAGTAGAGGTGAAGTTTATTTTGCTTACAATATAATGTAAACACAAACTTTATTTAAAAATTAAACTACGGTTATTGGTTATGTTACAACCATTTCCTCAATACTTTGTTTTTTATCTAGTTCGATTATAAACTCTTTGAGAATAAAACAACAAGAAACAATGTAGGAACCACTAACTGGGCTAAGTTACTTAAGAGTATCGTATCACCAGTTACTCTCCTGAAGCACTGAGACAATATCATGATAAATGTATAAACTAGGGCTGTCCAAGCGATTAAAAAAATGAATGACGATTAATTGCGTGATTAAAAAAATTAATTGCAATTAATCGCACTGTTAAACAATAATAGAATACCATTTATATAAACATTTTTGGATGTTTTCTATGTTTTCAAATATATTGATTTCAATTACAACACAGAATACAAAGTGTACAGTGCTCACTTTATATTTATTTTTATTACAAATATTTGAACTGTAAAAAACAAAAGAAATAGTATTTTTCAATTTACCTAATACAAGTACTGTAATGCAATCCCTTTATCACGGAAGTTGAGCTTACAAATGTAGAATTACGTACAAAAAAAACTGAATTAAAAAATGTAAAATTGTAGAGCCTACAAGTCCACTCAGTACTACTTCTCATTCAACCAATCGCTCAGACAAACAAGTTTGTTTACATTTGCCGGAGATAATGTTACCCGCTTCTCAGGACGGGTGCAAGGATGTTTCGCGCCCTAGGCGAAACTTCCACCTTGTGCCCCCCCGAGCCTTCTGGCAGCCCTCCGCCCTAAGGTGCCCCCCCGGGGCAGCTCTCCACTCCCCCTCCGCCCTGAGACCTCCCTCGTGGCGGCTCCCCCCCTCCACCCTGAGACGCCCCCCTCACGGCAGCTCCCCACCCCGCCTCCGCCCTGAGGCACCTCCCCTCCGCCCTAAGGCGCCTCCCCCCGCGGCAGCTCCCCCGGCCCGGGGAGCCATGAGGGAGCTCCCCACCCCAGCTCACTTCTGCTCCGCCTCCTCCCCGAGCACACCGTCGCCGCTCCACTTCTCCCGCCTCCCAGGCTTGCGGCGCCAATCAGCTGTTTGGCGCCGCAAGCCTGGAAGGGAGAGAAGCAGAGCGGGGCGGCTTGCTCAGGGGAGGAGGCGGAGCAGAGGTGAGCTGGGGCAGGGAGCCGTTCCCCTGTGTGCCGCGCCCCCCCTTACTTGCTGAAGGCAGCCCACCCTGTGCCCCCCTGCCCCAAGTCCCTCCGCCTAAATGCTGATGACGACCGGGGCGGCCGAAGATCCGGCCGCCGCGGTCACCACCGAAGGACCCGAAATGCTGCCCCCCAAATGCTAGCACCCTAGGCAACCGCCTAGGTCGCGTAATGGGTTGCACCAGCCCTGCTGCTTCTTGTTTCTCATGGCACTGTTGCAGCTGGCGAAGCAAGATATTTACGAGACAGATGCGCTCAAGATTAATATGTCCCTTCATGCTTCAAACACCATTCCAGTGGACATGCGTCCATCCTGATGATGGGTTCTGCTCAAGAACAATACAAAGCAGTCTGTTCATTTTCATCATCTGAGCCAGATGCCACCAGCAGAAGGCTGATTTTCTTTTTTGATGGTTTGGGTTCTGTAGTATCTGTATCAGAGTGTTGCTCATTTAAGACTTCTGAAAGCATGCTCCACACCTCATCCCTCTCAGATTCTGGAAGGCACTTCAGATTCTTAAACTTTGGGTCCAGTGCTGTAGCTATCTTTAGAAATCTCACATTGGTACCTCCTCTGCGTTTTGTTAAATCTGCAGTGAAAGTGTTCTTAAAATGAACAACATGTGGTGGGTCATCATCCAAGACTGCTATAACATGAAATATATGGAAGAATGCTGGTAAAACAGCAGGGGACATACCATTGTCCCCTAAGGAGTTTAGTCACAACTTTAATTAATGCACTATTTTTTTAATGAGCATCATCAGCATGGAAGCATGTCCTCTGGAATGGTGGCCGATGCATGAAGGGGCATACAAATGTTTAGCATATCTGGCACATAAATACCTTGCAATGCCAGCTACAAAAGTGCCATGCAAATACCTGTTCTCACTTTCAGGTGACATTGTAAACAAGAAGTGGGCAGCATTATCTTCAGCAAATGTAAACAAAGGTGTTTGAGCGATTGGCTGAACGAGAATTAGGACTGTGTGGACTTGTATGCTCTGAAGTTTTATATTGTTTTGTTTTTGAGTGCAGTTATTTTACAAAAATAAATCTACATTTGCACTTTCATGACAAAGAGATTACACTACGGTACTTGTATGAGGTGAATTGAAAAATACTATTTCTTTTGTTTATAATTTTTACAGTGCAAATATTTGAAATAAAAAATAATATACACTTTGATTTAATTTACAACACAGAATACAATACATAAGAAAATGTAGAAAAACATCCAAAATATTAAATACATTTCAATTGGTATTCTATTGTTTAACAGTGTGATGAAAACTGCGATTAATCGCAGTAATTTTTTTTAATCATGATTCATTTGAGTTAATCGCATGAGTTAACTGCGATTAATCAATAGCTCTAGTATAAACTATCAGATAATCAATATGTGTTTGTTTTAATAAAAGATGCTTACTTCTGTTCTAGGATTAGTCCCATGACAAGTTGTACTGTGTTAAAATGATCAAGTTTTGTTTACATCTTGTTAAAATACAGCATATTGCCTCCAAACTCTGTTCTCTGCGAAACAGTAAGAGCTTAGAAAGAAGCATAAAACTTTCGTTTTTAGTGAGTCAAGGATAAACTTTCTTACAGTTAAATAATCTTCCAAGAAACAAAAATACATACTTACATTAAATGCACAAACCCATTAGTTAATGAGTACATGAACACTTGCTTCATTCACTATGCATCTTGTAAGGTAAGTTGCAGAGCTCCTAAAGCTTGTAGAAGAGGGCTTTCTTAGATTTCCTAAGGTGTGTAGGAGAACGGCTCCATTCTGCATGAGGGATAGGGGATCAGGAGTGGACCACAAAGCTGATTGTGATTCCAAAAGCTCCAATCTCCCAATTTTCCCGTTTATTAAAGGAAAAAATAAACGGCACCAGATCTAAACCTGACTTTCCACATGATGGGGGAGGCAGAACCCAGGATACAGTGGCCTCATCCCCCTGCAGCTACCCACAGGATGGGTTGCCCACATAGGGAAGTAAGGGTGGTGCCTTATGCCATCTTATGCCCTTGCATGACTTGTATGACATATAAGGATTTGCACCTTAAATATACATGTGCAACATCTTGTATCTTTTAATCATGTTTGTATACTTACATTATTTTTATTGCTATAATGACTTAAATTGACTACTAGGGCCCACTTTGCCAGGCCTGTTCCCCGCATGGCTGGGGAATTCCAGGGGAAGGACTAATATCTAACCAAGTGAAAAAATCTGAAAATCTGAAGAAGAGGAGGCCTTTGTTTTTAAGGCTTCAAAGCCACAAAGATCACTAATTTTGAGATGATTAAAAATTTAGATAAACTCAAATTTAGATAGCTCAGCGTGATCTATAGCTAAAACATTTCTCCATATCTGCAGTGTTCTGAGGCACTTTTCAGATTGATTAAAGGAAACTAACAGTAAATGTTACTGTGCAACCATGAAATTATCTTTAAAAATAACCTCTATTTTCAGCTTTAAAGTGTTGCTAATAAAGATATTTTTCTCAATTATATTCTTTGCAGCATATCACAAAATAGCAAATTAAAAATCTTACCTTGGCAAATGATGTAAGTGGGAAGAAGATGTGATGACTTTATTCACATACTGCTTCACTACCGTAGTTTGTACACTGTTATGACATGAAGACGTTGATGAAGTTAAGAATTCATTATTTCTTTGTGATGCCCCAAAAGTTGGATTGCAAGGTACGTGAGCACTTACTGGCCTTTTGTCATTTGCCATTTCCTGTTTAGAAATGTCAAAGGCAATAATTAAAATTAATGCAGAGTTTTTTTCCATTAATAGTTACAACTGAAACTCTTTGATTAATTAGCATGAACCCAGTCCAGTAGTGTCTTCTCACATGAATAATCTAACTGAAGCCAGTATGAAACATAGTGGGTTTCTGAACACAGTAATGTTCAGTTTGGATGAAGGCAGATTGTATTTGTATATATTTACATTCTTAGGGAACAGAATTTGGAGATGGTGAGGAGCAATAGCAATTTGGAGGCTTAAAGAGGGGGGGGGGGAGGGATAAAAAAGTCTTCTCTATGGAGCTAGATTGGCGGAATTATCCAGAAATCCTAAAGGCTTGTTTTTGAGGTTTTGTAACTTACTAACAGTTTATTGCTGAAATTAATTTGGAAGGAATATTATTTCATTTATTATGAAATGTTATTGTGGAAGCTATATGCAAGACTTTCCAAAGTATAAGAATAAAGTCTTAAAAGATTCTTGCTTTTATATATATATATAAAGCTAACAGAAGGGGAACCAATTAGAGTATGGTATGAATTGCTCGTGCTCAACCATGCAAAATAATAGAGTCAAAAGTTTATGTCTTGATACCAAGAAGTGCTGAGCACCCACAACTCCTGTTAAATCAATGGGAGCAGTAGATGCTCGGCAACTCTTAGAATCAGGCATTTACAGATTAAGGCCCCAGTCCCACAAATAATTACTCTCATGCTTAATTTAAAACATGTATGTAGCCCCATTGGCACCAGTGAGACTACTCACATATATAAGTCTTTGGAACTTTTTGTATATGTTTCAAATAAATATTATTTATTTCCAGAATGCAGAAACTGTGGAGCGGATGTTCATCTGCTGTATGTAGATTTCTACCTATTTTAGTCTTCGGAAGAGTGTGGGAGATATCAATATTTTTAAAAAAAATAAATATTGTGTGTCTCTGTCTACATGAGCAGTATCATGCTGTCTCTTACACAGAAGCAAAGAGTTAACTCAATCCTGGATGGTTTTATAGATCTCCAGGAAGGAAGATAATGACCCTAACTCAACTGCCAGTGTTTAATGGACAAATCCACTGCTGGAAGTCTACCTCTGGCCTCCTTAGTGAGATGCTTAAACTGGATTGACTAGATCAGGAGTCCCACAATAGACAAAGTAACTTTGAGATGGATAAAAAAGCTGATTTCAGAGTGGGGAGACACTGACTGAGGGTCAGACTGAGGCAGAGACTGCAGGGATGCCTCACCCAGCTCCAATGCTGGAAGTACCTGGGACACATGGGACCTATTTAAGCTTACAAGGAAAGACTAAGGTTTAAGTAAGATCATATGTGTATAGACCTTTTGTTATTTTAATCCTTTTCCTCTCTGTTTGGTACATGCCTGAGGATAAGTAAATAATACTTTGTTTCAAAGAGGCTGTTTTGAGTCACTGTATTTTCATACTGATCATAGGCTCCCAAAGAGAAGTCTATAACAGGAGTCAAAACCCAACTAGATCTGCTGGGAAACACTTGGTAAATAGGGGTTCTCAGACCTGGAAACTCAGTCAAAGAGTGGATTGAATTGCGGGATTCGCCTCTGACAGAAGTTCAGACATAGCCCTGTCACTTGGAAAGGGTGCCCACCCAGAGACTAAGAGAGGGTACAGCTCATCCTGAACTGTGATAAACCTAGTGTGTGCAAAAAATTAATTTTCTTGTAGCCTCTTCTATTAAAATGGAGAACTGAAGGTAAGGTGCAAGACCTGTATTTCAGAATTCAAAACGATCTGCTTCTCATGTTCTCATAATGGTTTTGTTCACTTACCAAAAATAATAAATAACAATAATAATAATAATACCAGTACCTAATGGGAAAGCTAAAGCAAACTTTATTAATTAATCCAAGAACTTATAAAATCCCTTTTACAAATGAGGCTACTGACATGTTTTAAAGCAAGCCAGATTTAGCACTATAGTTGTATAAAAACTAACCATCCAGTGGATAGCAATAATTTCAGCATTTGCAAATGTTTTCTTTGTTTGTGGTGTGAACCCCTAAAAACACAGGCTAAATAAAAAAAAATCACCACCTGAGATGGATTTTTGAAATCAGGCTCTTTAAGGTATAGTTTATAATCACTCAGGGCCATATTCTGCCATCCTATATCATGCCGAGTAGTATCTTACTCCTTAAATAGTCCCATTGGAATTAATGGGAGTATCTATATAGAAAGGCACGACTCAAAATGCCAATGGTGGCAGAATCTGGTCCTTAGAAAATGGAACAAGAAGTCTTTATTCTTTGCTTCTTTATTCTTAGAAATATCCTTGAACTGACTGTGATACAAGTTGTTACTCTTTTTCTCAATGTGGCAGGTGAGGCTGCTTCAGGGAGTTAGTCAGGGAGCAGGCCAGCAGCTGGTTCGAGCAGGTCTGCCCTTGACACTCTTTCTAGCCCTTTTAGCCTCTGGAGGTATGTCTACAATGCCATGTAAGCTCAGGGTTAGCAGAACTTGAGTTAGCAGACCATGGGTTTGTTAATCTAAGACTTGATGGTCTACACTCATTTGTAACCCCAGGTTAGGAACTGTTGAGCCCTGGGTCCCAACGTGGGGCTCCAGCGTCTACAGTGCATTATGTTGGCCTGAGCCCAACCACCCATAACCAAGACTTCCTAGCACCCTCCCAAAGTGTGGCCACTCTAGCCCTTTGTTCATGATGCAGGCAAATCTGACTGCCCACCAAAACTGACTGTCCAGAGGACAAAGAAAGTCAGCCAGTGGGATTGTGGAATACTTTTGGCAGACTCCCAGAGCATGAGTCCAGTAGGGCTGCATCTACACTGCAAAGCAATAGGGCTTGAACCCGGGGTCCTGGCTTGACTCAGGCTTGGACCTTCCACCCCCGTGGGGTCCTGGGACCGTGGGTCCAAGCCCTGGGTTAGCACAATTTTTGTGAAGATGGAAGGGGGTTAGGCTTGAGCTTCAGTTCAAACCTGGGCTTACAACAGAGTGTAGACATACCCTGGAGATGAGTCTTTTTGGTAGCCTGGCCTGCGCACAGTGGTGTCCTGGTGCCAGTATCTCCAGCACAGGGCAAAGAAGACCTGACAGACACTGTCACAGTCATGTTTTATTTCCTGCTATCTCCTGTATAAAAACTCAGAGCGGTAGCCGTGTTAGTCTGGATCTGTAAAAGCAGCAAAGAATCCTGTGGCACCTTATAGACTAACAGACGTATTGGAGTCTATAAGGTGCCACAGGATTCTTTGCTGCTTGTATAAAAACTGAATTTCAATCAGTTCTTGTCTTTGTCACCTCTTTGTAGAAAAACTTTTGAAGGGTCCAGTCCTATTGTGGGACTTGCACAGTGTGAGGCCCTGATATACTGACATCTAAAAAGGGGTGAAAGATTTCATAGTTCAACCTATTGCTCTCACAACTCCTACTTTAAAAACAAACTTCTCCAGTATTAATGCAGAATATCTGACATTTTGCTATGTAGATCTACTGAATGTGTAGTGTATTTAATAAAAGTTAGTTATACCATAAAATGCTTATAATTTGTATGATACTGTATTTCTCTATAGTAATAGTTATAACAGTGCATTACACTTCATCATGCGACATCTTGATTACTGCAACCTTCTACCTACATTCTGGCCTTGACTAGTGTGTAGAGTCCTTCACAGATACAAAATTTGTATCTGCATCCTATCCACAATCTGAAAAAATTGTCTGTGGATATTGCAGGGCTGTGCCAAGCCCCTGACCCCCAGCCACCCCCCACTTCTCCTTAGAGACCCCCTGCCCTGCCACCTGTTACACACCTGCCATACTGCCTTCCCTGCTCTGGCAGGGAGGCTACAATCTTGTATGCAGTGCCACACTCCCAATGGAGGGCTCGGACACCCTTACGCAGCCACAGTGAGCCAACTGGGACAGACAGCAGCAACAACTATTCTCATGGTGCCCGCCGTTGCCACCTGCTAGTTTAAAGTACAACACTTCTTTCAAAATGGTGCTTGGCTCACTACACAGGAGCACAGTGTGTGTCTACCCTTATGGGTATGTCTACTCTTCTGGGAGTTGTAGTTTACCTCCTCCAGCCGAGTAAGCTGGGGACTGCAACTCCAAGAATGTCAAGTGGGCTATTGCCACATATCACAGCCAACTGCTACATGATTCAGAGAGCTGGGCTGGAGCCTGAGGGCTGGGTGACAGCCACTCCGTTTGTGTGTGCTGCAGACTCATGCACAGATACAAAATTTGTAACCACATCTGATCCATAATCCGCACAAATGGTGGATATCCATGGGTTTGCAGGGCTCGACTAGTGTGACCTTTACCCCCCTCAAGTTCATTTAAAAGGCAGCTGCTAAGATAGTTTTCTTTACCCATCATTTTGATAACATCTTTTCCCTCTTTGAATCAATCCATTAGCTTCCCTTTTCTGCTACCTCAAATTCTTGTCCTTATCTTCAGGGCTTTTCACAGTTTAGCCCTTCCCTACTTACTGACTCTTTTATCTCACTGTGTTGTCATCTGCTCCCTAGATTTCCTCATCAATGCCAGCACTGATGATACTTTTCACCTGTAGAACCTTCATGCTTTCTTCCATGCTGTCCTGTATGAATGGGTCATCCTCCTCGAAAGATTGATAAAGCTGCTACCCTATTCTTCAAATCCCTCCTAGATTCACTTCTACATAATACTGCCAAATTATAATGGCTAGGCAGGTGATGTGCTAAGATTATTGCTACTGATCTGCTCATTTGTCTCCATTCACAAACAACTACAACAAAATCTCTATACCTACAAATTGTGTACAAGGCTAGTCTATTAAAAAAATAAACTTGAATTGCTGTTACCCTGTCCTCCCCCCTCCTCTCCTTCCTTCCCGCTCAACCCCTGTCCACTTTTGTTTGTTTCTTCTTTTCATTACTACTTTCCTTTACATCTTTTCACAAATAGAATGTTAGTTCTTTGGAGAAAGGACTGTCTGCAGTATATGTCTGTACAGCATCCAGCACAATGGGGACTCAACTTGGAGGCACTACTGTAATCCACATAAACAAGAATAATAAGGAAGAGCCAATCCATTCTATAATCCACAGAAGTGTATGAAAACTGTGTATCTGAAATAAAGTTTTATGTTAAAACTGTTTATTCTTGTAGTCTACACTAAGAAAGGCAAGAAATACAAATTGCAATTACTAATTTATTTATTTTCTACATTTTTTCATTTTACGATAGTTATCTTCTGTAATTAAAAATGAAACAAAATAACATGTCTCTCAAACATGCATTTCAACCACTGAATGTTCCTTAGAGGACTGTCCTTTTGAAAACAGCTCTGCTATGTGACTAGTCTTGCAATTTTTATTCTGCCCTAGCTCAAACAAAACTGGAATAGAATACAATGGGAGTTTTGCCTGAGCTAGGACTAAGGACTTCAGGAATGTGTTTTCAGATAGTAATGGGCAGTACAGTAGGTAGAGATATCAGACATATTTAATGGTAATGGTCAGAGGCAATTAAGTAGATTTAACTGTTCTTTATACCAGAAAATACTATTTTTTTAAAGAAGAAACTACAACATAAAACAAATGTTAAACAAAAGTATGGTAGAATTCATTCTATACTTCCAAAGAAAATAAGTGCATCAAAGCCAATTAGCCCAATGCCCCCTTCCCACAAACACATGGGAACATACCCAATTATCTTGAAAAAAAGCCAATTAAAAATAAAATGAATAATCTGAATACCAAAACTTCTATAATTCATTTGATAATTATATTTCTCCTGAAGCTGCTGTTAATGTAAACTGTGAAATACTGTCGATCTATCATGTTTATAAGCATCATAGACAACATACCCATTCCTCTGTTGTCTTTAAACGTTATATTGCAGTTTGCACTAACAAGTAATCAAAATGACATTAAACATGCCTATTTTTCTAATATAGGTCTTCAGATAACATTTCGAATCTTCAAAAAACTGAATATTCATTTTATGTACATCAGGATAAACAAAGTTAGTCACAGGGATCCTTTTCTTTATTCTGCCATTACAAAAAAAAAAGGAAAAAAAAAAGAAAAAGAAAAAGAAAAAATGTGGTATGTTTATAGAATCAGAAATGTAGGGCTAGAGGGGAGCTCAAATGTAATGTGGGACTTCAGACATGCGGCTCTTCAGAAGTTAATATGTGTCTCTTTGTATAGGCACCAACTCCAGGGCTGGAGCTACAGGCGCCAGCTTTCCAATGTGCTCACTGCTCAATCCCTGGCTCTGCCACAAGCCCTACTCCCACTCCACCCCTTCCTGCCCCCTCCCCTGAGCGTGCTGTGCCCTTGCTCATCCCCTTCCCCCCCGACCCCACCCCCCGAGCCTCCTGCACCACAAAAATGCTGATTGGGAGGTGTGGGTTGGAAAGGGGAGGCGCTGATCGGCGAGGCTGCCGGTGGGTGGAAGGCGCTGGGAGCGGGGGAGGAGGGGAGGAGCTGATTGGGGGCTGCTGACGTATTACTGTGGCTCTTTGGCAACCTTAGGCTCAGGTTGAATATATGAATATGGTAACACCTGTTTATAAAATACATGTTAAAACCAAAAAATATATATCGTATATTTCTTTGAAAAGCTGTTCTCTATCTCAGAGACAGCCTAAATACTATTTAATGTTGTTGCTGTGTTAACAACAGGAGCATAAAACCCAAACATTTTCCCCCCAACATGTTTCCAAGTTTTTAAAATACACATTTTATATGTAATGAGCTCTCCTTCTTTGAGAAAGTAACAGATTTTTTAGACAAGGGAAATGCGGTGGATCTAATATATCTTGATTTCAGTAAGGCGTTTGATACGGTACCGCATGAGGAATTACTGGTTAAATTGGAAAAGATGGGGATCGAAATGAAAATCCAGAGGTGGATAAGGAGCTGGTTAAAGGGGAGACTGCAGAGGGTCGTATTGAAGGGGGAACTGTCGGGTTGGAGGGGGGTTACCAGTGGAGTTCCTCAAGGTTCGGTTTTGGGTCCGATTTTATTCAATCTATTTATCGCTGACCTGGGAACCAAGAGTAGGAGTAGGCTGATAAAGTTTGCGGATGACACCAAGTTGGGAGGTATTGCAAATTCGGAAAAGGATCGGGATATCCTCCAGGGAGATTTGGATGACCTTGTAAACTGGAGTATTAGTAACAGGATGAAATTCAATAGTGAGAAGTGTAAGGTTATGCATTTAGGGATGACTAACAAGAACTTTAGTTATAAGCTGGGGACGCACCAGTTGGAAGTAACGGAGGAGGAGAAGGACCTAGGAGTCCTGGTTGATCGTAGGATGACTATGAGTAGGCAATGTGATGTGGCCGTTAAAAAAGCTAATGCGGTCTTGGGATGCATTAGGCGAGGTATTTCTAGTAGGGATAAGGAGGTGCTAGTCCCGTTATATAAGGCGTTGGTAAGACCTCATTTGGAGTATTGTGTGCAGTTTTGGTCTCCCATGTTTAAGAAGGATGAATTCAAACTGGAACGGGTACAAAGAAGGGCCACTAGAATGATCCGAGGAATGGAAAGCCTGTCGTATGAAAGGAGACTTGAGGAGCTCGGTTTGTTTTCCTTAACCAAAAGAAGGATAAGAGGAGATATGATTGCACTCTTTAAATAGATCAGAGGGATAAATACCAGGGAAGGAGAGGAATTATTTCAGCTCAGTGCTAATGTGGACACGAGGACAAACGGATATAAATTGTCAGTCAGGAAATTTAGGCTTGAAATTAGACGAAGGTTTCTAACCATCAGAGGAGTGCAATTCTGGAACAGCCTACCAAAGGAAACAGTGGGGGCGAAGGACCTCCATGACTTTAAGATTAAGCTAGATAAGTTTATGGAGGAGATGGTATGATAGGATAACGGGCTTAGTCAATAGGTCAATTAAATGCCACACTGGTAATTAGTACAATGGGTCAATGATAGGATATTGTTAGCCTTTTTCCAGAGGGTATGGCTGGAGAGTCTTGCCCGCATGCTCGGGGTTCAGCTGATCGCCATATTTGGGGTCGGGAAGGAATTTTCCTCCAGGGTAGATTGGCAGTGGCCCTGGAGGTTTTTCGCCTTCCTCCGAAGCATGGGGCAGGGATCGCTTGCTTAAGGAGTGGGTAGATCGGCTTATGTGGCCTGCATCTTGCAGGAGGTCAGACTAGATGATCATAATGGTCCCTTCTGATCTTGAATTCTATGATTCTATGATTCTATGATTATGTCCTTTTCTCAGTTCAAATTATCCCCCTCTCCTTTTACACCATTTTGTACTTCAGTGTGTGTAAATAAGAGATGCCCAATTAGCTACAGGTAAGAGAAATCTTGCAGAAATAACCTAATTTTTTCTACTTTTAGAGTGCTTGACTTTGCAACCTTAAAGTTCTTTTAACATAGATTTTTGTAATTAATTTTCTAAGATTTTAAATAGCAAACTGAAAAAACCCAGATATTTCATTATGTAGAACTACACTGATCCCCACGTGGGTGAGCATCAGGATTGGAACCTTTAGCTCCAGTGCACAGATCTCTACTTTTTCAGCTAACATAGTAACTAGTGGCAATAGTGGGCTGTTATGCTCAATGTGGCCCAATCACTACAGATGAATAAGACATGTATCGGTACTTTGCCAGTGGGTATCACAGCTATTTGTTGACAGGCAGAGGAACACTGAGAATCCTGGGTTCAATTCCAGATTCTGAAGAGGAGCATACTATAGTGTTTATAAACCCTTCTGCCCCTACCCCCACCTTGTTCCTAACCCCCACCCCATTCTACTCCTGCCCTGCCTCATACTCCTGTCCCTAGCCGCTCCTGTCCTCAGCCCTTTATCCCTTTCCTGTAGCTTTTGCCCATTCCCCCTGCTTGTACCCTCCAGCCCCACCTCTTTCTGCTCCTATCATCTCTCCCAGACCCTACCTCGTTCCACACTGTGCTCCTATACCCCTCCTCTCAACTCTATCTTCCTCTGCTCCTTTCCTCCCCTTCCTCAGCTCATGTCCTTGTCTCATCTCTACTTCTATCCCCCTCTCTCCCACTGCTGCCCTTGTCCCTATTATGCTCCTATCGCTAGCTGATGTTCCTTTTCCCTCTGCTCCTATGTTATCTCCCTTATGCTCCTGCCTCATTCCTTGTTCCCCATCTGCTTCTTAACCCTTTACATTTGAGTCAGGCTACATTCTCTATATCCTCCATGCTGCCTGGGTGCTAGCAGGAGACATGGCGAGCACAAGAAAGACAATTTCCCTGATCTTAGCTGAGGTATCCCATGCCACAGTGGCTCCTGGCAGATGGAAGGTGCAACCAGGGCTTAGGAGCGGAGCCTGGAGCTGGAGCTCGGAGCAGCTCCGGAGCAGTGGAGCTGCAGGTTTTTGCCTGGAGCTGGAGCGGAGCCAGAGCACAGCTCCAAAGCCCTGGGTGCAACTGTAGGGAAAGCCCTGCTCATCCCCGTAATCATGGGATAGAGCATGCTCAGGCTCTCTGTTGAGATTCTTCATGCACAGTCTGTTTGCATGTAAGAGCTCTGTGGGGATGGAGCATACTCAGTGCAGATGGAGTCTACAGAGAATTTAGCTGCCAATTCTAATGAGCCTCTACTGAGTATGTGCAAACTGTGTTTTTTCAGAGGCTTATAACTTGGTAAAATTTTAGGAGATTTTCTTGGAGGCTGCTAAAGGGACATCTCTAACACTGGAGCAACACCCCCGCCAAAACATGGAAGTGCTAGTGCTTCTCAATGAAATAACTATACGATTTTTTTAACATAGACAAAGTAACATGTTTTACCTAATCTCATTCTTGGAAACAGTGGAACCATTTTAGTGGAAATTCCCTGCCCCCTCCTACCCCATCCCTCAAAAAACCTATAAGGTAGATACCCTATATGGAAAATTTCAGCCCCAACAGTTAAAGGGATTTTTTAATGGAAAGCGATAAGCAACCTTAACTACAGGGGTTAACTACTATCTCTTCCTATAATAATATAAATTCTTTATGAGGTGGGAAAGAATCTACTGAAGGTAAGACTATTGCACACAATCCCTACTGCCTAACACAACAATAGATTAAATTCAGTGCAGACAAGATTAAAATAATGCAAGTTCAAAATAACACTTTGAATTACTCATACTAAGTGCCATTATGCAGAGTTCAAATAAAACATCTGCCTAATATATATATTAAGACTGTCAAGTGATTAAAAAAATTAATTGTGATTAATCACACTATTAATTTTAGAATACCATTTATTTAAATATTTTGGATGTTTTCTACATTTTCAAATATATTGATTTCAGTTACAACACAGTATACAATGTGTATAGTGATCACTTTATATTTATTTTGGATTACAAGTATTTGCACTGTAAAAAAACAAAAGAAATAGTATTTTTCAATTCACCTAATACAAGTACGGTCTCCCACAGTATTCTTGCCAGCAAGTTAAAGAAGTATGGGCTGGATGATTGGACTATAAGATGGATAGAAAGCTGGCTAGATTGTCGGGCTCAGCGGGTAGTGATCAATGGCTCCATGTCTAGTTGGCAGGCGGTTTCAAGTGGAGTGCCCCAAGAGTCGGTCCTGGGGCTGGTTTTGTTCAATATCTTCATTAATGATCTGGAGGATGGCATGAACTGCACTCTCAGCAAGTTTGCAGATGACACTAAACTGGGAGGAGTGGTAGATACGCTGGAGGGTACGGATAGGATACAGAAAGACCTAGACAAATTAGAGGACTGGGACAAAAGAAATCTGATGAGGTTCAACAAGTGCAGAATCCTGCACTTAGGATGGAAGAATCACATTCACTGTTACAGACTAGGGACCGAGTGGCTAGGCAGCAGTTCTGCAGAAAAGGACCTAGGGGTTACAGTGGACGAGAAGCTGGATATGAGTCAACAGTGTGGCCTTGTTGGCAAGAAGGCTAACAGCATTTTGGGCTGTTTAAGTAGGGGCATTGCAAGCAGATCGAGGGATGTGATCATTCCCCTCTATTCGACATTGGTAAGGCCTCATCTGGAGTACTGTGTCCAGTTTTGGGCCCCACACTACAAGAAGGATGTAGAAAAATTGGAAAAAGTCCAGCGGAGGGCAACAAAAATGATTAAGGGGCTGGAGCACATGACTTATGAGGAGAGGCTGAGGGAACTGGGATTGTTTAGTCTGCGGAAGAGAAGAATGAGGGGGGATTTGATAGCTGCTTTCAACTACCTGAAAGGGGGTTCCAAAGAGGATGGATCTAAACTGTTCTCAGTGGTAGCAGATGACAGAACAAGGAGTAATGGTCTCAAGTTGCAGTGGGGGAGGTTTAAGTTGGATATTAGGAAAAACTTTTTCACTCAGAGAGTGGTGAAGCACTGGAATGGGTTACCTAGGGAGGTGGTGGAATCTCCTTCCTTAGAGGTTTTTAAGGTCAGGCTTGACAAAGCCCTGGCTGGGATAATTTAGTTGGGAATTGGTCCTGCTTTGAGCAGGGGGTTGGACTAGATGACCTCCTGAGGTCCCTTCCAACCCTGATATTCTATGATTCTATGAAGTACTGTAGTGCAATCTCTTTATCATGAAAGTTGAACTTACAAATGTAGAATTATGTACAAAAAAACTGCCTTCAAAAATAAAACAATGTAAAATTTTAAGAGCCTTCAAGTTCATACAGTCCTACTTCTTGTTCAGCCAATCGCTAAGACAAACAAGTTTGTTTACATTTGTAGGAGATAATGCTGCCCGCTTCTTGTTTACAATGTCACCTGAATGTGAGAACAGGCATTCGCATGGCACTGTTGTCACCAGCGTCATAAGATATTTATGTGACAGATGTGCTCAAGATTCATATGTCCCTTCATGCTTAAACCACCATTCCAGGGGACATGCGTCCATGCTGATGACGGGTTCTTCTCAATAAAACAATCCAAAGCAGTGCGGACTAATGCATGTTTATTTTCATCATCTGAGTCAGATGCCACCAGCAGAAGGTTGATTTTCGTTTTTGGTGGTTCGGGTTGTAGTTTCCACATTGGAGTGTTGCTCTTTTAAGACTTCTGAAAGCATGCTCCACAGCTCATCCCTCTCAGATTTTGGAAGGCACTTCAGATTCTTAAATCTTGTGTTGAGTGCTGTAGCTTTCTTTAGAAATCTCACATTGGTACCTTCTTTGCGTTTTATCAAATCTGCAGTGTTCTTAAAGAGTTCTTAAAATAAACAACGTGCTGGGTCATCATCTGAGACTGCTATAACATGAAATATATGGCAGAATGCAGGTAAAACAGAGCAGGGGACATCTTCTCCCCCAAGGAGTTCAATCACAAATTTAATCAATGCAAATTTTTTTAAATGACATCATCAGCATGGAAGCATGTCCTCTGGAATGCTGGCCAAAGCATGAAGGGACATCCAAATGCCTTGCAATGCCAGCTACAAAAGTGCCATGCAATTGCCTGTTCTCACTTTCTGGTGACATTGTAAATAAGAAGAGGGCAGCATTATGTCCTGTAAATATAAACAAACTTGTTTGTCTTAGCGATACAAGAAGTAGGACTGAGTAGAGTTGTAGGCTCTGAAGTTTTACATTGGTTTTTTTTAGTGCAGTTATGTAACAAAAAAAATCTACATTTGTAAGTTGCACTTTCATGACAAAGAGATTGCACCACAGTATTTGTATAAGGTGAACTGAAAAATACTATTTTTGTAATAATTTTAACAGTGCAAATATTTGTAATAAAAATATACACTTTGATTTCAATTACAACACAGAATACAATATATATGAAAATGTAGAAAAACATCCAAAATATTTAATACATTTCAATAGGTATTCTATTGTTTAACAGTGCAATTAAAACTGTGATTAATCACAATTAATTTTTTAATCGCAATTAATTTTTTTGAATTAATCACATGAGTTAACTGCGATTAATCGACAGCCCTAATTGATGGCATTCCTTCACTGCGAATACTGCAGTCAGATATGGTCATCCCATCTCAAAAAGGAGGTAGCAAAACAAAAAGGATCCTGACAAGGGAAATGAAAATTATAAGAGGCATGGAAAGTTTTCCATATAAGGAGAAATTGAAAAGATAAGAAGTATCACGTTTACAGAGGAGGCAAATATGAGGTTATGTGTTAGAGTTATATAAAATAATGAATACTATAGAGGTCATTCTCATCATAATACAAAATCAAGGAGACATTGTTACAAGTCATAATTAACACATGGAGCTCACATTACTAAGACAAAAATTAAGCAAGATTAAAAAAAATGATTAGCCATTTAAATAAACAATGAAAACCATCAACCCTCATGCTTTAAGATAGAAGTCATCCTCTAACAGCTCGGGGTTAGGAAGAAATTTCCCCAAAGTCATGTTGCAAAATTATGCATCAGATGTTTTTACATCTCTCTCAGAAGTATCTATCCTCAGAAGCACCTTGAATGCAGTGTAGCGTAGTGGATTGAGCACCAGAAAGGGACTCTAGATACATTGATTCTATTCCTGGCCCTGTAATTGGCCTACTAGAGAACCATGGGGAACTCATTTCACTGCCTTAGTTTCCCCATCTATAAAATGAGGATGATAATAACACTGAAATCCTTTGTAAAATGTTTTAAAATCTACTGATGAAAAGTGCTATATAAGAGCTACATACTATTACTGGGAAGTGTCAGAGCCAAGGCAGCCTAACCCTACTAAATGAACCATAGATCTGAACTACGGTGGCTATGTCAATTCTTATGTTCCTAAATTGAGCTAGATGAAGGCACAGAATAACAAATGTGCCATGACTCCAAATGTGTAACTTAAAAAAAAGAAAAAGGATTATGGTGCTTGTACCATAGGGCAAAAAACCAAAAGTTTCTGATTAATATTTTCTGATGTGGCCTAGACTATGTGTTGGACTACATGCCAACCTAGTAACTTGGACTACATGCCCCTGAAGTGGAGAAAGGGGAAGTGATAAACCATCTTACACGTTTTACATTTCTGTATGAGATAACTGAGCCCTGGGAACACACACAATAGTGGAAACTTAGTGTCCTATATTTCTCCCTTTCCCACAATCTGACACAGGATGTAGAGCCAAAAACCTACAGTAAGAGCATTAAGGTTGAAAAGTCAAGCACATACAAGTTAGGAAATGCCAGAGTTAAAGTTTCCTGTACAACCTTAATTTGGCACAGTCTTTAAATACATGATCACATACTACTTTTTCCAAAGGATGTCTGCCTCATTCGGTCCATGAGATGGGCCTGCACTGGGGATGAACCAAGGCGGTGTAAGGGATGATGCAGGGGCTTGCAGAAAGAGAAAGCATGATCTTGTGGTTAACGCAGATAAATGCCCCTTGGAGAATTGGATTCTATCACTGCCTGTGCCACAGACTCCCTATGTGATACAGGGCAAACCACAGAAACTGAAATTTTCACAAGTGGCTATTGTGTGTTATCAATTTTCTGGGTAACCAACCTGGGACATCTATTTGCAGAAATGCCGAGTACTCACAACTACAACTGAGGTCAAGGTGAGCTCTGCACTGAACATATAAAATACTAATACACTAAGTATTCTATAAAATTAGGCCCTAGTATTCTCAAATTGGGCCCCTAAGGTTCATGGACAATCGTAATACTGGTATTTCCTAACCTTTGAGTGCTTGATTTTGCAAATCAATGTTCTTTAATTTTTTTTTAACGTAATACATTATAATAGGTAACTACCGAAATGGCTCAAAATTATTTCCTATGCTCAAACATAAACTAGAGACTTCTTATGGAAAAAATGCATAGATAGTTTAGCTAGATAAAGACAAAAACTAAGTCATGCAATCATTCAAATGATTATATCTGACTGAATTTTCCTCTTTGCTCTTACTTCACCTGCATCACATTCGACAAGGTAATAATTTATGATAATCATATGAAAATATACAATTAATATTCATCACCTCTCATTTCTCATCACTTTAGATGATCAGTAATGCAGAGTGAAAATGCTGTCAGATTTCTAATTGCTTTGTAATGGGCCTGAAATAGGGAAATCATTAAAGACAAACAATCTGTCACTTGTCTGTTACCTTAACTATCTATCACTATAAAAGAAAACTCATTAAAGAAATTGCTAATGAGCTACAAAAGACTGTACTGAATGTGTCCCGCTGTACACTTTTCAAGAATACTGTATATCGCTTAAATAATTCCCAAGACATTTTCAATCATTTTGGGGGAGATTTATTGGAAAACATATTTTGGGGGCATTTTTTTAAAGCTACTTGTTCTCATCATCATGACATTTATTCTATCATATAACAAATCTCCTTGGAGACAAACTTCATTTTTCTTTATGTAGTGATAAATTTGAGCCAATTAAAGACAATTTTTGAGGGTCTGATCACCCACAACCTTGATTTATTATGTTCTCTTTTTAAAAAAGCAAAACAAACAAAAAAACTCCACCTTGCATTAATCCATTTAAAGTTTTGAAAATCCTACATCTTCCAAGGGTTTTCTGCAGCCTGATGAACAACCCTCACTTAATCTTGGCATACTCATTGATCTAACTTTATGCAATACTGATTACAAATAGTTGTCTATTGTGGTAGACAAAAGAGTCATTTTCAGGAGAGGGAAATCAGGATTCAGCACTTCCAATACGAACTGTTTGACTGAACTGTCTACTATAGATGTAATGGAAAAGCCAGTTCGGGGAAAAATCCTGCTCCCCTTACTCAGAAAAGAACAGTCACATTGAAAGCAGTAGGCCAGAAATCCCAGTGGTGAGACTAATACTGAAATCCTACGAGCAGTTCTGGCATCCATATTGTAAAAAGAATGTTGAGAAATTAGAGCAAGTGCAGAAAAGAGCTACAACAGTTATTTAAGGTCTGGCAAAATGCCTTAGAGAGTCTTAGAGAGAAGTGCTCAGTCATATCGAAAAGAAGACTGAGAGGTGACTTGACTACAGAATATCACAGGGAGAAAATACCAGGTACTAAAGTGCTCATTAATCAAGTGGAGAAAGGCATAACAAGAACCAATGGCTGAAAGTTCAAGACAGACAAATTCAAATATACAGACTTTTAACAGCAAGGGTGATTAACCATTTGAACAAACTATGAAGGGAAGTGGTGGATTCTCCATCTCTTGATGTGTTCAAATCAAGATTGGATGCCTTTCTTGAAGACATGCTTTAGTCAAACACAAGTTATTAGGTTCAATATGGGGTAACAGGGAGAAATTTAATGACGTGATATACAGGAGGTCAGATTAGGATTTAAACTCTATGAATCTATTAATCCTGCTCATTCTGAAGTCAATGGGACTGCCTGGATGAGTGGAGAGCAGGATATGGCCTTACATCAGTAAATAATAATTTAAATAAATATGAAAAGATTTTGGTTTATAGGTCAAGAATCAGGAAAGCAACCCTATTAAGGACTGTACTAAATCACATGCATAAAGTTAAGCACGTGGTCGCTTGAACAGGGATGGACACACTTAAGTGCTTTCCGTAATTTGGGCCACAGGAATGAAATACACTTTTTAGCTCTTCAGCTATAAAAATTTTCTATCAAATTTCTAATTCCTCAAAGCATACATATTTTATTTCCTCCTTGTCTTGAGAGCCTTTTTGTACAGGGTCGTAAATAATCCAGAGTCTCTATATTTCAGAAAGATCTGTCTTTTCATATTTTGTACAACCAACGCTGTTCCTTTACATCTATTTATCGGTATTCTTGCTATTCCTTTTTATGCACATGTACAACAAATATAAAACCAACACAAACAAAATTACAAAAACAAAAATAATCTAATAACCTTAAATGGCAGCTTGGAAAACGCAGGCTATTTACCAAAGATACAAATGTAGGGATACTTGGAATATTTTAGAACTCTCATCAGGTTGTGAAGAATGTAAATTAAAAGGGCAAAGTACATCGTTTATACATATCTTTTATTGGCCCAATAAAACACAAACTTTAAATTCAATTAATTTCCGCATCTTGAGTAAATTGCAAACCCCTAGCCTTCAAACATATTCTCTTACTCTTCTATCACAATGCAGCATGATAAAAAGTCACAATCTTCAATAAAATCTCTCTATTAAAAATATTAATTGTTTGAACCAAAAAATATTCACACAATTTCAGCATGGATCTGGATTATTCTATATTAACTCAAACTATGTATTCTTACCAGATAGCAATTTCTAACAATACCTCAGTCTATAATGGTATGTCATTTAACAAAACAATTGTTTAATTTTCTCCCATATCATGCTCTTTTACAATAACTACAATTTCAGCATGGATCTGGATTATTCTATATTAACTCAAATTATGTATCCTTACCAGATAGCAATTTCTAACAATACCTCAGTCTATAATGGTATGTCATTTAACAAAACAATTGTTTAATTTTCTCCCATATCATGCTCTTTTACAATAACTAATGATAACCATTAAAAAAATCTACAATATATTCTTAATAAAATATATATTACTTTCTATGGCCCAGATCATGCTGTCCTGTCCACACCTACAGAATGGGGTTCCCATAGAGGAAGTCTCCATAAGGTTCCCTTCACAGAGATCATTAGAGGCCCAGGCCCTGTGCTTTGCCAGTGTTGCCAATGTGTGCAATTTTATTAGAAGTCTCATGATATTCAAAGCCCCAGCTCCTGGAGAAAAGTGATTACATGAGAATTTTTGCTTTTATGTTTTAAAAAAGTAAGTTTCTAACCCTCATGATTGAGAAGTAAAACTAGGAAATATGACCCAAGTTCAATCTTCAGGCTCAAAAAAAACCTGGATGGCTAATAAATAGAACCCAATTTCTTTAACATCTCACGATTTTTAAGTCAATTTCATACTGTTGGGGGGCCTGATTCATCATTTTTGAATGTTTGTGGTGGCAATACTGCTTTGCACCACTGCTAGCAAACCTTTGGTTGTGAATGACATAGGCTAGGAGAATTCCAGACAAACAATTCCAGTTTGTTTTATCTTTTCTGGCTTATTTCCATGATGTTCATTCCCCACAACCCTGTCCACTTCTCCTTGGCCCTCCCACAGTGCAAACCCTGTATGGTCCAGAAGGAAGGATGGTGCTGTGGAGGAAGTTCCTCCTTGTTGCCATGCTTTTATAAGAGAGTCAAAGGCCCAGATCCTCGTAGAATCCCAATTCCCATTGAAATCAATGGGAGTTAGGTGCCTAAATACCCTCGAGTATCTGGGCCACGGTTCTTCCTTAGAAAATCTGGATGCTTGTTTCTAGCTGGTTTAACAGGGAGGAGGGTCCAGTCAAAGATGTTTTTATTAGGAGGTCACCGTTTTAGAAGAACAAAAGGTAGGCATGCTCAGAAGCCATTCAAAATCCAGCTCGTGGTACTACCCAGTTTATCCTTTTTTATCCAGTGGTTTGCATACTCACCTGGGATGTGGGAAACCCAGATTCAAGTCCCCAGTCTGCCTGGTAGGAAGAAGATATTCTGATATGGGGCTCCCTGAAAATCTCCTCTTGAACCATGGATAAATACTTTAAAGAGTCACTGGGTCACAGAGCATAAGAGTAAGAATGGCTCTGTAGCCTGATGGTTAGGGCACCCAGCTGGGAGGTAGAATACCCAGAGTCCAGTCCTCCTATTCCAATGACTCATTATTATTTATATACAGTGGAACAGTTTCAACACCAGAGATTTAGGAAGACCTACATTAGAATGTCCCACAGCTCAGTGATCAGAGACTGCTCCTAAGGGGTGAGAGACCCCTGTTCAAATCCTTTCTTCCCCATCCAGATGTGGGAGATCCCAGGTCTTCCACATCCCAGATAAGCATGCTAACCACTGGACTAAAAGTTATAAGGTGGGCACTAGCAGTACCAGCGCCTCCTCCTCCAGCTGTTTTATGTGGAGTGAGGCCAGTTAACTCATTCTCACGAGGAATAGCATAGGTGCCTAAGATGCCTGACTGTAGAAGAGGGGTTCCTGATTGTGGATTGCTAGCAAAGACAGGTGCCTCCCTGCAACCCAGATTTAGGTGCCTAACTGTGTAAGAGGGGCAAGGCTTAGCACAAACCCCTCTCATCAGTATCTCACATAGGATAACTTAGGTGGCACCCTGCCTAGCGTGATGATTTTTGTGGATCACATTCTTAGGCAACTATCTCTCACCATTCATTGTAAAGGATGCCTAACTCAGGCATTGTGCATCCCATTGTTATACCAATGATTTTCTAGGCTCCAAAAAATTAAAAATCTAAATTCCATAGACTTTCAATGGGATTTTAGCTCCTAATTGCCTAAATACCTTTTGAAAATGAAATTTAGGCTCCTAGCTCAGTTAGGCATTGAAACACAGAGCACACCAACATCTAAATACCTTTAGAAATCTGGGACGAAGTCCCTTTTTGGATCAGAGCCTTTGATCTTACACACAGATCATGTGGATGGATGCTTATGTTTGTGTAGAGCACTACTGACTTGAATGTGCAGATTCAATTTAAGGGTTGGGGTCTATCACAGCAATTAAATGAACTGAACAATAGATCTGAATGTGTAAAAAAAGGCATAAGAAAGAATCCCAAAAGAGATGGTGAGAACAACATGCATATTAAAAGGTCCAGAGCTGAGAAAACTTTAGTGTGCCCCCCTTTACATAGTTTTTATAATTTGTAGTTGTTACAAAGATTGTTACAGAATCAAATAGCCTATTTTTGTTTCAATTATTTGACAGACAGTTGAAAGTGCAGGGGAGTGAGAGTAAGGCCCCTATCCTACAACTTGTTCTATCCATTCAAAATCTCATTGACTTCAGAGTTCAATAGATATTTTGTTATGCTTATAATGCATTTACTCCCTCTCATTCTGAAATAAAGTGCACACGGGTTAACAGAATTGAAAAGCAGAATGTGAAGTTGCATTTTTTTTTTTTAAATTAATGTTTAGGCCTCATAGCCGGGAGGAAAACCCGCCAAAGGTGCACTAAATGCAAAGTGATGTAATGGTGTCTTCTTAAGTCTGCAAACACACAGACTGTAACAGAGGCTCTACTTGCACAATCCTACAACCTGTTTAGTGCCCTCCACTTCCATTGTAGCAAATGTAGTTTGAGATTGCTCAGAATTGCAGGATCAGCTATATGATAGTGTACAGCTCTTTTCAACTGGGTGTTACCTCTGAAATCTAAATCTAAATAATGATAATTTAATTATTTCATTGTTGATTATTTTCTCAGAAACACCAAGCAAATGTGATTATATTACAATAGTTTTTTGATACAAGGGTGGATATTGGGATGTGGGCAATGAGGAATATGGTTCAAATTCCCCAACAATCTGTTCAAGCCCCACAACATTTTCAGAAAATTTCCAATTCTTCCTTCAAGGAACAGAGGAAAATAAGAGATTAATTTCCCATTGTCAAAAACCTCAACTGCCTTCTGTGTGTCAAGAACTTAAATCACCTCCCAAACCCACATGGGTGCTAAAAGCTCAAACTGTTCCCTACCCAACAGTCAAAATCCAATGCTTCCTAACAACAGCTTCTATAATGCAATTATGAACTGTTAATAAAAAAGCTAATGTAATTCAAAAATGTGGGAGCAACAAGAAATAACAACAGAGTGGATTGCACTATTTATTTTCATGCTTAATTCAGTTAAAAACCCAAATACCCTATTTTTAATTTGACTGGAACTGCATGGAAATCAGCAATGGAGTGTCCTTGAAACTAGGGACCTTGCAGCAAAATGTAAACTTATTTTGCCTCACAGTCTGCATGTCCTCTTCTGTAACCCCTGAAATAATATTTTAAAAATCTACAAAAGATACTGACTTGGTTTTTACTAAATGTAAAAGTACCACATTTCTTCCTGAATTAATACATAATGAAAAGCTTCTGTTTTACACTTTATTTTCTGTAATGATATATTAAATAAAATATGATGAGTAAACCTATTCTTTGGACAGCAAGCCCTCATAATTTCTGTCTAAAGTCTCTGAGATTATGCTCATCTGGGTTTGAACTATATTTAGGCTCCAATTCTGCAGTGAATTCCATATGGGCGAACCCTGTGTGAAACAGCTTGCAGGATTGGGGCCTGAAAGCTCGATCCTGCAAACTGACCTTGATGGATTGAATTTAACTGATCTTTGTGCAGGGACAGCAACGTACCACAGGAGACCACATTTGGAGGATCTAGCCTTAAGAGAGAAATACCTTGTCTTGCATGTATAGGCTATACAGAAATTTTAACAACTATATTTACAGTATAATTCTTCTCTGAAAAGTGACTGTATCTTTTATGAAGCGTGAGTTAATTTACAGAGACTTTAGTGAAAAAATAATGTTTACTTTTTTTACTCCTGTTAGCTCTGCAGAAACCAACACTGCTCTAAGAGAGGGATCTGGATTCTCTTGTGGCTCATGCCTCATCAAAAGAATTGTTTCCTAAATTGCATTTGCAGGGCATTTCTGCCTTGTGTTACACCTGCTCATGTACTGCATTTCAAGTTTTTATTACAGGGCCAGTTTTACTCTTTATTACACAGGTATAGAAAAGGACAGAATTTTACCGCGCAGAAGCCTTTTTACAATACCTAAGACAGAAGGAACTCACCTTGATTCTTAGTTCTGGAATGAACTTGTAGGTCAGATGATAGATATTTTCCCCATGTAACCGTAAAGCCACTTGCATCTATACTGTCTGCATTACATTATGTGACTATAGCAAGATGGCACTGTCTTCGGTGTGCTGACAATCTACCTAACCCCCATTAATGGTCACAGGACAACCCCAATGGCCATATTGCCAGCTCTTCACAATATCTCTCCTTTGCACAATGGCAGCACAGCCTGGCTTAGAATAATAGAAATGTAGAACGGGAAGGGACCTCAATAGGTCATCTAGTCCATCCCCTGTGCTGAGGCAGGATGAAGTACACCTAAACCACCCTTGACAGGTGTCTGTCCAACCTGTTCTTAAAAACCTCCAGTAATGGGGATTCCACAACCTCCCAAGGTAAGCTGTTCCAGTGCTTAACTGGCCTTATAATTACTTTTTCCCCTAATATTTAAGTAAATCTCCCCTGCTGCAAACTAAACTGACCAATTCTGGTCCTATTCTCAGAGGTCATTTAACAATCATTTACATATTTGAAGACTATCATCACATCCTGCCTTAACCTTCTTTTTTTAGACTAAACATGCCCAGTTTTTTCAACTTTTTCTCATAGGCCACACTTGCTAAACATCTTATTTTTTATTTTTTTTCTCTCCTCTGGACTCTCTCCAATTTGTTCAAATCTTTCTTAAAGTGTGATGCCTAAAATTGGCAACAGTATGGGGGTTAACCTCTGAACATATTGTTGTTGAAAGAATGATCAAAAAAAGAAAGCAGAATGCAAACTCAAGCAAACTGTGTGAACTAAATTTGTTTGGACTAATATGAGGAAAGGTCTATGAATGATCAAAAACTTGTGTTGATTTTCAGATTTACTTTAAATGAGGATGCCATCTCCTTTTGGATAGTTACTTTCTAAGAAATACTTGCTACCTTGCTCAGCTGAGAGAATGGCAGTAAGCTCTGAGTTTGGTCAGGAGACTGGAGCATCATCACCATCACAGCTGCCACCACAAACTGGGGCTCAGGGATTTACCACCGAGGCACATGCATCTTTTTCCTAATACTAAAAGATGTTCCTATCAGCAGAGATAGGGAGAGGGAACTAGAAGACATCACCGTTTTCATGGCCATATGGTGAGCAATTCATAAAATGTGACTCTGAGGATCCTGCTCCCTCAATCCCAATCCTCTGTCTTCATTTCCATCCCTACTTTATTCCTTCTACCTCTCTTTTTGCCTTTGTCTAATAAGAATCTGGCTGAGCCAGCAGGGCCCAACCTTCTAATCTAAAATCTAATCTTGCAGCACTTTACTATGGTGGCTTGGCTGAGAGAACAGGCGCCTCTGGCTTGGTAAAAAGATCTACCAACCAGAGGGAACTGGGACGGGGCAGTATTTAAAGTATATGGGGGGAAGTGTGGGGGATGAGCAGAGGGAGTGTGGGGGATGAGTTTCTAACTATCTTTGAAGAGCTGGGTCTAAACTCTTGATTTTGTAAAGATGGACAACGCCCATTGCACACCTAGAAAAAAATCAAAATTTTATATTGAGTTGGGTCACTGAGCGGTGAATTTTAAGCACGTTTTTTATGACAGCGGCTACTTCCAGATGATAGAATAACAGAACTGTAGGACTGGAAGGTACTTCAAGACATCATCTAGTTCAGTGGCTCTCAACCTTTCCAGATTACTGTACCCCTTTCAGGAGTCTGATTTGTCTTACATACCTCTAAGTTAAACCTCACTTAAAAACTACTTGCTTATAAACTCAGATATAAAAATACAAAAGTGTCACAGCACACTATTACTGAAAAAATTCTTACTTTCTGATTTTATTATATAATTATTACATAAATCAGTCGGAATATAAATATTGTACTTACATTTCAGTGTATATTATAGAGTAGGATAAAAAAGTCATAGTCTCTATGAAATTTTAGTTTGCAGTAGTGCTTTTTATTTAGCCTGTTGTAAAACTAGGCAAATATCTAGACAAATTGATGTACCCCCTGGAAGACCGCTGCATACCCTGAGGGGTACATGGACCACTGATCTAGTCCAGCCCCCTTGCACTGAGGCAGGACCGTAAACCTAGATCTTCCCTGACAGTTGTTTGTTCAACCTGTTCTTAAAAACTTCAATAAAGGGGATTCCACAATCTCCCTTGGAAGCCTATTCCAGAGCCTAACTACCCTTATAATTAGAAAGTGTATCCTAATAGCTAACCTAAATCTCCCATGCTGCTCCCATTACTACTTGTCCTACCTTGAGGAATGATCACCTTTATCAAGACTAAACATGCCCAGTTTTTTTTTTAAATCACATAGGTCAAGGTTTTCTACCTTTTTATCATTTTTGTTCCTGTCTTTTAGATGCTCTCCAATTTGTCCACAACTCAGAGTGTGGGTCAACTGGTGCCTCACCACTGCAATAGAGCAGGACAATTACCTCCTGTGTCTTACATATGACACTCTTGTTAATACACTCTAGAATGATATTAGCCTTTTTCTCCACTGCATCACACTGTTGACTCCTATACAATTTGTGATCCATTATAACTCCCAGATTGCCTACACAATTATTCCCCATTGTGTAGTTACGCAGTTGATTTTTCCTTCCTAAGTGAAGTCCTTTGCACTTATCTGTATTGAATTTCACCTCGGCAGACCTGTCGGTATGATATTTCCCCCCTCCCACACACTTTTTTCAGAACACTTTAAGCAGAGGGAGTGTGAGGGATGAGTTTCTAACTATCTTTGAGGAGCTGGGTCTAAACTCTTGATTTTGTAAAGATGGACAACGCCCATTGCTTTCCCCATCTGTTACATAGCAACACACGCCTGGCATTTGCCAGTTGCTAGCTAAAGATAATTAAGGATCAGGCACTCACTAGAAAAGATACATTTCTCTCACACGGCCAGTACTAGTCCAGAGACCTCATGTCCCTGTCTGGGATGGTTAGTTCCTATGATAGTGGGGGGCCTAAGGATATATAGTGTATATGGTCACATGAATCATTATAGCATGCAAGATCATGTCTAATTTTGGCAATTAATTGATCTTTGACTATTAGCAGTAAATATGCCCAATGGCCTGTGATGGGATGTTAGATGGGGTGGGATCTGAGTTACTACAGAGAATTCTTTCCTGGGTGTCTGGCTGGTGAGTCTTGCCCATATGTTCAGGGTTTAGCTAATCACCATATTTGGGGTCAGGAAGGAATTTTCCTCCAGGGCAGATTGGCAGAGGTCCTAGGGATTTTTCACCTTCCTCTGCAAGGTGGGGCATGGGTCACTTGCTGGACAATTCTCTGCACCTTGAAGTCTTTAAACCACAAGCTGAGGACTTCAGTAGCTCAGACATAGGTTAGGGGCTTGTTCCAGGAGTGGGTGGGAGAGATTCTGTGGCCTGTATGTGCAGGGGGTCAGACTAGAAGATCATAATGGTCCCTTCTGACCTTAAAGTCTGTGAGTTGATCTCTAGGGACTGGCTGGGGTAGGCTGGCCGGGAAGTGGGGGCGGGCTCTGGCTACGGGAAGAGGTAACTTTCTGGGGAAGCGAGAGGGTTTTAAGTCAGGTGCCCCCGGGTGTGGGACCCACAGGAGGATGCGTCCGCCCTGAACTGGGGCGGTGGAGGGTGTTGAGCCACGGGGCTTCCGGCTCTGGCCGCTCCTGGGGACCGGTGCCCATGGGCGTAGCAGACAGTTGGAGAGGAGAGTTGTGGCGGCCCGAAGGAGTGTTGCGGGGTCTCCGGCCGCCCCGCTGAGGACGGGGGTCCCAGTTACTTACTGGGCGTTGCAGCCGTTCTGGCGGATCTGAAGCTCCCTCTGTCGCCATGGAGACAGCGTCAGCCCAGGCAGGGCTCCACTTCCGGTTGGTGCCTTCGCCACTAGTGCCCGGTTGGAAACAGCCCCTCGGCGGCGCTGGGGTTCTAACACCGCCCCCGTCGCGCCCTGCCCGGGGTGCGGGGCTCTCGTCCCGGCCCGACTGAGAGCAGCGTGTTTCTTTCGGAGGCTATTGCTGGGGCACCAGGCTGTCCCGTGCGGAAGCTGCCGCCGCCGCCGCCTGAAGTCGCGCTTCTGGCTGGGTCGGCGCCGCCGCCGCCGCGGAGGTAAGGCCGGGGGGTGACCGCACCGCACCGCACCCTGTCTCGCGCCCCCCGGGGCAGCGGCGCTGGGCTCAGACCCGCCCGACAAGGGACCTGCGTGTCTGAAACCAGGCTCGGCTCGGGACTCCCTGGTGCTCACCCGCCTTCCAGCTAGTGCGGAGCCGGCAGCTGCACTTTTCACCTGGGTTACCTGGAAACCTGCAACGGCCTTGTCCGCGCGGGGGTGAAGGCGGGGAGGGGGCGGTATTCAGCGGTAATTACTGCGCTGTACGTGCGGGCAAGGCCTGGGGTTCTACCGGGTTGTGTTAAACACAGGACACAGTACACACACTTCTTCCCTAGGGAAGACAAAGGGCGTGACTTTGTGTGGATGCTCTTGTGCTTCCTGAGTGCCTTGTTCCCTTTTGGTTTATGTATTTTATTTGGCTCCTGAATAGCTAGGGTTGGCAATTTTTTGGTTGGGAGTATTCCTGGGGGTTTACATGACATAATCGTTAATTAAAGAGTAATCTTTAATTCCTGGAGGCTCCAGGACAATCCTGGAGTGTTGGCAACAGTATGAATAGCATTAGCTGTAGATCAGTGGTTCTCACACTGTGGGTTGGAATCCCAAAGTGGGTCGCCAGAGCTGGCTTAGACTTGCTGAGGCCCAGGTCATCAGCCCTGGGTTGCAGGACTCAAGTTATAGCCCCCCCCCCCCTTCCTGGGGCTGAAGCCCTTGACTTCAGCTTTGGCTCTCCACCTGGAATGTTGGGGCTCAAGCTTTGGCCCCCTCACGTGGGGCAAAGGGCTCGGGTGGGCTCAGACTTCTGTCCCTCTTCCTGTGCTTGTGTAGTAATTTTTGTTGTCAGAAGGGGGTCACGGTGCAATGAAGTTTGAGATTTTGTTACCCACAAACTTTATTTCTTGTCTGCATTAGACTCTGCAATATGTGCCAAAGCATGATTTGTTATTTCAAGTGTAGCTGCACCCTTAGCTCATGGCAAAGACATTTTCAGCTCACGTTATGTCATAGGAGAGAAATTAGATCTGTTTCTTGCACAAAAGCGGAAGGGGTTGCTTGTATCTGTGCTCCAGCTTGAAAAACGTTTTGGGATCCTTCAAGGTGATAGGTGCTATGTAAAAGAGAGAGATTTTTCCCATTATGTACAACTTTCCCTAAAAGAGGATAGCCAGCAATCTCACTCTCTAAATGTATGTTAATTTCTGGGAAGGTACCATAAAAAATTCTTCCCTTCCATGTTAAGAAAATTTTGAGTGCTCAAATTTAGTGGCTGTGATCGGAAGATGTTTCTGAAAAATGGTATAAGTATGGGTGGTCCTGTAAAATATTTGTGTTTTACCACAGAGCTGAGATCTCACTTAGTTGAAAGATTCCTGACAGTGGTCCCAATCTTGCAGTTAGTTCCATATAAATGCCTGTGCTGGCAAGGAGTTGGTTGTAAACTTGGGTCCTAAATGTATTTAGACTTCTAACTATAACTTTTTTATCCATTATCATTAAAATTAAGTTTTAATATTTGATGTTTCCTTTAAGGGCATCAACCTGAAATTTGAGCCAGTTTAAAAAAAATAGTTAAATGTACTTTTAGGAACTATATCTGCTCAAGAGTCCCATTGCTATTTTTTCTCATTTTACAAGCACATTTTTCTGTATTTTAAAATAAATATTTAACAGTTGTTCTGTGAAAATGCCACACAACCAGAAAGGGTAATTATGATCCTGGCCCTACAATGTGATGCACATGGGCTGACTTGTCATCATGGATCTCATTGCTGGATTGAGGTTTAATTGCCTACATGTGCAATACAGTGCACAAAATAAACTGAAAAATTTTTGTTCTCTAATCTTTTAAGTATGGCCTTGCTATAGCATAGCAAGTATATGTTACTTGTAAAAATTGTAGGTTAAAAATAATTCAGACAGAAGTAAATTCAGGGCCTTTTAAATTTTGCAAAATAATCCTTAGGCATTAATCTAAGTGAATTACTAATAACAATAGGAAATGGCATTGGTTGGGTGAGGAACAACCTTTGTAATTGTAGAATTATGAAAATGATTGACTGTATTTTTGACTATTACAGGTATTTTTGTGTGTTAGCTCAAAGGAGAAGTGTTTGAATTGAATTCTCACATACTGAATGGGAGGCTGCCTCATGATTTAAAAAAAGCAAAAGTGAAATGTAAAACTACTGATTTAAAAGGAAAATGTTTGTATAACTTTAATAGCAATGATGCTACCAAAAACAGCTAACGGATTTTTTTTTAAAAGACTTCTGTAATGTTCTTGTCACAGAACTAAATGTGCTTTTGACTTGAGTAGTTGAACAATTTGAAAGGGTATATTGTGTTTTCCTGTCAGTTTTCCTATATTCTACTTAGAAATGGAGTTAAAACAGCATAAACAAGTTAAATCAATCCAAATTTCAGAAATATGTATCTAATTTGTTAGTTGTTTAAATTGTTGAGATTATAATGTGAGATTCTATGTTCCATTGTGCAGCAGAGGGGAACAAAACGGCAGAAATAATACTGGGGAAAGGCAGAAGACATATTGGCCATGTGATATGTTGCACATTGAATTCTCAAACCAGACTGCTTAGATTCCCCCCACATTTCTATAGCGAAAAGGTCAGTATGAGGAAGGAAAAAATGGTGGAACAACAGAAAGGGAAGGAGATAGGAAATGTACAAGGCATGATTCCCTTAGAAACAGAATAAATCGATCAGCCACAGGCAAATCTGCCTCTTTGATTTTAAGTAATAAATCCTATTTGGCTGCATATGTTAAACATATGTTAAACAGTTGTCTGCATTGTGGCATGTGACCTCCTGCCATTGTTAGGATGGGATTGACGGGTGGAGTCACATTCTCCCATGGTCCCATATTTTGTCATGTTTCAAGTTGCTCACACATAATTCTTTTAAATGCACTCTAAATTATCATTACACTATCTTATTTCTTTTGTTAAGCAGATCTCGAAAGAAGCCACTTCCTAGCTAGTCACATAATGGCCTTTAAACACATACCACGAAAAGACTGGTATAGAATTCTGGGTGCAGAACCATCAGAGAACCTGACTGAACTGAAACAGAAATATCAGAAGTTGGTATTATTAGTAAGTATATTTTACTTACTTTATTTTTGCATTATTTAAATAAACTACTGTTTTCAATTTATAAATTCTGTATAAATAGAACCAAGTGTAATGAATGTTATAATTTTGTATGTGAGTGTAGGTAGTTCTTCAAACTATCAAGTGAAGCTCCAGAGCATGTGATTTTCTTATGATGGATGAATAAGAGGTATTCTTATTTAATACTGATTAATTCTGGCAAGTTTCATTTTTTTTTAAAGTACTCCTAGTTACTTTATTCTCGGAGGCAAATTTCATTTGCTACTGCTATTGTCTCATTGTTTCCTTGAACTCTATTGTCTCTTGTCTTATACTTGGTTTGTAAGCTCTTTACGGCAGGTACCATCTTTTTGTTCTTTGTTTGTACAGAGCCTAGCATGATATGGGGTATTACTGTGTTAATACAAATAATTAATTTGCAGTCCTTCCAAATCACTTTCACTGGATGTGGAAGTGTACTATAAATGATGTGGTTCCACTACTTATTGAGTGAATACACAATTTCAGAAACCTATATACCCATTGTTCATTACAGAGCCCAGTTATGGTTTTCCAAACCTTCCAATGGCATGATTGGTTCGGGTAGGGGATAAAGCCACACACAGACACCCTAGCCATTTCTGTCCACAAAGAAGTGGTAGGAGTATAGTAGAGTAGCAGAGCCAACTCCCACTCAGAAGCTACAGTGGCAAGTGAACAGCAATTCTTCCTTCTGCCTACACTGAAATTTCTTGCCAAGTTATGGGGATAGGGCAAAGTTTTGTTATCTGTATAAGAATACAACATTTAACTTCATGTTATTTTAAGAATTGTTGAATATTATATATACTGTTCTGAAACCAGGAGTTTATAAGGCAGCCAGTGGTTCAGATACCAGTTGCAGTTATTACCAAAATTCTGTAATTGTAATAGGTCTAATGGCAAATGGTCCCTAGCATCAGGCATTATAGAGGATGCAATTGTTATTTTGTAAATAATCTTGCTATGAATATTTTCTGGAAAGTGGCAAATATCGTAGTCCATGCTTTCTTTTTGTCATCTTCCAATAATCCCTGCTGTTTCATGTTTAATATTTGCTTTTTTGCCATATACTATTTCCCTTATAATTGCACATATGTAATATTAGCATTCTGAATGATCATACAGATGTAAACTTTGTAGGTTATTGAAAGTTGAAGGTCATGCCATATGTCACTGGAATGGTGATTTTTCTCTACATTTGTAGTATGTGGTGTGTAAGGTCAGCTCTGACCTTAATTTCAGAGTAATAGAAAGGCGAGCAAACATGGCTATATGGTAGATTTGCTACAATTGACTCACAAGGGTAAACTCACTTAAAAGAACTGATTAATTTCTAAAATATAACTTTTCCCCCTAACTATAACTTAATTCAAGAAACAGAATTATTTCATAACTAGACAATAAAATTGTACTTAGATATCCATGTTGCAGTCAGTATTTTTGAATGATTAAAATGATTTATTATAATTTTGATTATTTTTCCTTTATTACGTTTTATTTTTGGAGTTTTAGACTATGAAAATGTGTTTAACTGAAACATGTCATTACACAGTTTCTGGATAATAAAACATACAGTATTACAATCTCCAGATATTCAAAAATCTGAGATTGGCTTAAAAATCATGAATTTTTTAAAATAATAAATGTTTTGTTTGCCTTCTGGATTTTGAGTGTTGTGGGTTCAGATTTTCAAGCTTTCCCCTGCAACCATGAAGACTAGAAACTTGCTTAAAAAAATTAAAATGCTGAGATTCTCACAGTCACATGACTTCAGGAGCTGGAGATTTAAGAAAAAACATCAAATGTGAGATTTTGAAACCTGATACAACTTGTACTGTTCTGGCTGCTGGTTTACAAAAGGCTCTTATCTGTACTTTTATAAACTTCAGATGCAAATAAAATCTAGTTTTTTGTGACAGAGAGAGGCATCCAGAAAAGCTGCAAAAAAGTATTAATATGAGCATATGTTCTCTCTGTCACAGTTCCACATAGCATCTCCTTGGCAGACATTTAATTCAAGTCCACTCTAAAACATCCTCTGCGTAGAAGACTTGCAGAGAGTAAACTCTGCAAGTACCGTGAGAGCAGAGGTCAGAAACTGTGCTCTGTTAGCTAGCTATGTGGAAAAGGCAGCCTGAATTTGGTCTGTAGTCCGTTGATATTCAGGACATGTTTAGTTTTGAAATATTGTGATAACTACAACCATTTTTTCATAGACTGATGCATTTTAGTTTGATAATATAAAATCATAAATGCATTCAGAGGGTTTGGGTTGTACTGCTGTTTATCAGGTAACCCACTCAGTTTTTTGCACTCTGTGGAAAGGCACTGCTCATTATATATTGGTTATGACTATGTGATAGATTAAAAGTAGGAAGATAAAACTAGAATAACAGAAATAAATTCAGTGAGTGAAATTTTACACCTTTTTTTCCTGTTACTATAATTTTCAATTCCTTTTTGGTCCAGTATTTTAGGGTCAAAAATGAGTTGCCAGGTTGTTTTCAAATTTGCTTGCAGCTATTCTGTATGTGAAAATTGCTGTTTACAGAGAATAAACCCAGCAAATGTATAAGCTTCGTCTAGCTGAAAATCAGGTTTCTCTTCCTGTTGATGCTGATCCTGATGATATTATAGGATACCTTTCTGCTGGAAGGGAATTATTGTTCAGGAAAATTATATGCTGCTGTTACAATGTGTGCCCTAATCTTAAAGAAAATCCATGTAATTTGAGCAAGGAGTGTGTAGGAAGCTCTTCTTCTTAATGTGGAAAGGGTATAAAATGTGTCACTAAATACTCATGTGGGCACTGAGATTCTCTTTGGATCATAAGTAGTTATATATAGATTAGTGTTAAGATAGCTATATAATACATTCAGAAAGTATAGAAGAAGGGACTACAGAGGGCGTCATACATGGGAATGAAGAAAATTACCATACTGGCAACAATGGAAGAGGGCAGTAGTAGATCTTGTACAATTCTTTAGTTAAATTATTAAGTACAGTCTTCTTCATTTCAATAAGAAATATCAGTTAAAGATAGCTTTGTATTGGAAAAATATTTATAATCTAGAATCCAGAAAAGTCTTTTATGGCTGTATATGTTAGTAATATGGTACTGTAGGAATATGTTTGTATTTGGGGCATTCTTTCCATGTGATGTTCAATGTGCCTGTCAAACCTTCCCTCTTTGGACCTTATGTGGTGCTCCTGTCTCATACAGAGTTTAAAGAAAACTATACTGGGGAAGGGTGGTTGAAAAGGACCCAGTACCATGAAGTATTTGGAAAACAATCTGTTTGTTTGTTTTTCTAACTAGTTTTTGAAGTGATCATCAAATTGTAGGGTTTTTTTTCTTTCAGAAGTAAAAAGTTAATCAAAATAGAAGGAGATATGTGCCTTTTGTCTACATGGGTTCCAGTCCCTTAGTTATGCATGTGTCTCACAGTGCACATGTGAGCAATTCCATTGAGGTCAATGGGGCTATTCATATGCGTAAAATTGTGTATATGTATTACTGCTCTCAGATTGGTGTCTCAACTTTTGTTTTATAGTTACAAAATAATTTCAAAGCCTGTGTATATCTGCTATAAAAGCCTTTGTTGATGTCTAGTTAAATTTGAGAATTTGCACCCTAAGGATTAGAAAATTCTCAGCTCCTAAGCATACCCATTACGTAAATAATCATCTAAATCTGCTTCTATTGCATGTGAAAAAACAAACCAACAAACGAACAAAACTTTGGGTATCCTTCCTTCCATTATGGGGCCTCCTACATGTTGGAGAATTTTGGTATTCAAAAGATGAATCATGCTGTTCTGACAGCAGAGAATGTATTTTGTAACATAATTAAAATAATGAACTAGTTTCATCCTTGTGTATTGATTTCAGTCAAGATTCACCAATTACAGCAGTGAAGTTTGAACTGTTAAGTTTAACACAAAGAAATATCTTTTTAAGTATGTGGATATTTTTACTTTGATATGTCTTTGCATGTGATTTCTCTGCAATTTATATGGTCCTAATGAAGTGGAATTTTAATACTGTTCAACTCATGTCGTGCCTAGTAGTAGTTGTTATTTAATATACAGATTGACACCTGAGACAAACCAGTAGGATTCTATTGTGCTATGTGCTATACAATGACACAGAATGCCAAGTTGTGCAAAAGCTCTGCCTTGCTCTGCAGGAATTGGGAATGAAGTTTAAAAGTCCTATCTCAGTATCAATGTGCCTATGGAACTCCCTTGTTTAAATGAATTGGTAGGTAGGTATCTATTAAAGGAAGGGGCACTATGAACCGCCTCCCCAGAGCATTTGGCAATTATGCTACATCTCAGTGCTTATTACATTTGTGACAATGTGTCACCTTTTTGTTTCAACACTGAATACTAAAAATACTGAAAAAAGTGAATAACACAAATAAGTGGAGAAGAGGAAACTCCATCCAACTCTTATACAATCCACACATTAGAAAGATGAAGTCCATCATAAAGGCAAAGTAAGCAAACAAGGAAACTAATTTACTGAATTTCATACAAATTGCTTACGATTACTGGTATATATTTTTGTTTGCAGTTTACTTTTTATGGTCATCAGTGTCTAATACTTTCATTATTGTTCTATACCTTTAAAGTTCAGATTTAAGAACAGGGTGGGAGATGGGCAGCTGAAATCTGAGATGCAAATGCACAATCTGCCCTCCTCACTCAGCATTGTCTGCTAACATGGGATCTAGAGATGTCTCTTCTGAACTTTCTATAGACTTGTTATATAATAGTATATATATTAATTAATAGTAACAAAATGTTTTAAAAAATAGAATCTCTTGTGACGTACCGGTACTAGAAGATTGAAAAGTTTAGCTTCATGGAAGAGGTTTCATACTTATAAATATGTTCACTGTTTCTTGATAAAATTTAAAAATAAAAAAGATTCCTTAGTTTTCTAGTTCCTAAATGATGAATCCATGTTATGTGAAATATTAGGTCATTGGTTCAAATGCAGCCAAGTGTAGTAGTGAATTTAGTTGTAACCTTGCAGGAAAAAGATCTGAATATCAGCATATACAGATCAGTTAAGACATCTTGGTGTACAACATGGTTAAAAATGCTGTTAGGGTGCTGGGAAGCATTAAAGAAGGAAATATAAGATAATGTGGTTGCATGGTTTTACTTTGAATTGTATGCGTTACCTCATTTCAAAAAGGAGATGGCTGAAATAGATAAGGGGTAGAGCAGGGCATGATGAGGGGCAAAGCGAAGGAGACTAAAAAGACTGAGGCCAAAATTTTCAAATTAAGTAAGTGGCCTGATTATTCAGAGGTTCCGACAACCCATAGCCTATAGGAGCTCTGGCTTCTCAGCACTGGTGAAAATTAGGGTAGCTATTTTAGTGCCTAACTTTGACATTTTAAGCTTTGGATTATTTACTCCGACAGTAATAGCTCTGACTGTAGAACATAAGCTATTCAGATCAACAATAAAGTACATAAGAGAATCCACCTGACAATAAGAGGTATTTTTAGAAAGCACTGAATTTGCAAACTTCTTACTATAGTTATACTGTGAACCTGGCTTTACTTGCATTGAATCTGTAACAATAAATATTTTAAACATGGTGCATCCTTCGATGGGTCTAGTTTAATTGATCACTATGGACAGGGATCTTTTGTTCTGTAATGACGCTGTTACCTATGTAAATTTTTTTTTTAAGTACAAATATAAACTCTGCTATATATTAATTTCCCTGCTAGCCAAGAAAACTGGTAAAATCTTTAGCATGATGTAGTGTAGCATGGAGAGGATTTGTTTGTTTGAATTTAAATGAAGAAATACCTAGGCATCCCTGTCCTCTATTTAAAACAAGTAATAAAATAACTGAAATCAATAGCAGTATATTTTGCCCTCCCTTCTTCAATACACTGATCACTAATCAGAAAAAATCTTACAAATCTAATCCAAATCTCCCCACTCTGTACATATTCTCTTCTCCTATCCCCAACTAACCCCAAAGGTTTCTCACTTTTCAGTGTACCCAGAAGGTCAACAAACGAGCTAATTTGGACTCGTTTGATGAGGAATTTAATTCTGTAGTTGCCAGTCCTTCTTGTAGAACGCTCCATCAGCAGCTCCTGCCATTATGGCAAGAAAGTCCATCTTGAGTATCTCTGCTGATCTTAACTAGTATAGCAGTCTCTCAGATTAGGTCTTGAGCCATTTAGGATTTTGCAGGTCAAAAGTAACACCTTAAACACTACCCAGAAGCCAATAGGCAGCCAGTAATATTCACTTTTAAAAATTCCACAATTGGTCGTTATCACCATGAAATGATCATCAACCAACTTGGCAACTGTACCTCTTCTAATTCTGACCTGGGGTGGAAAGGGCCAGGGAAGCTGAGGACATTCAGATTCTCTGAGAGATGTCTTCTCTCAATTCTTTGTTATTTTGCTGTAAAATAAAAGATTAGATACCAGTTAGTAAGGCTTTGCGAGGAGAGGCTGAATGCATGCGTCTTTTAAGATAATTAGCACCTTGTCCTTTTCAAAGAAGGCCAATGTCCCCGTAGTGGTTGTTACTGCTTGATCTCTAGGTAGTGTTGCATAAGAGGTTGTGGAAGTGTTGGGAGACTTTTGAAACACGATCTTGATCAGTAAAAATCTAGGATTAGTCTGCTCCAGTTATTGCTCTAACAGATGGAAGATAGCTCTTAATCTGCATCCGTGGCAGGTCATTCATAGATCATAGAGATCTATGAGGATTAAACCTGAGGAGAAAGTAACTGGGGGCCACACCGTCAACAGCTGATGACAAAAAATCCTTAGTAAATACTTCTAAACCACCAGAGGATTCTGTTAGTAATACAATATTCTCCCTCAGAGTCACCTGGAAAACCTAAGTTTTCATTCACCTCAAGAGCAGACTGTCAAAACCGGTCCCTTACTGCATCAGAGAAGGTGGACCCTCAACTCGAATCCCATAAGGCAATGACATAAGTGTAAAATCCAACCCTGCAGTCTCTGATCTGCACAGAAACATTAAAGCCAGCCACAAATTGGATCTAAATTGAGACTTGAAATACAGTTACCTTTGATCATCTCATGGTTGTCATGGTGGCCATGCAATCCTCATACAATTTAGAAGGTTCATCATTTATATGGATGATGGTCACCAAGTTCTACCAGCATAATAAAGGAGATTTTAACTCTCTGCAGTAATCATGGTAGCACACTTTTTATGAACTCTATTTGCAAGAGTGAGGCCATCATATGCTGTCACATAGTGGGGTGCAATCTGGATCAGGAAGAGGTTGTCACCAGCTGCCCTGTAACCCTTGGTACCTCACAGCCTGGTCTGCCCACAACAGCCTACCAGCATTCAGGTCACACACTGAGGTCTGTGTATAGCTGTAGCTCTGGTCCAGGAGCTCTGACGCCAGCAGCACATCAGTCACACTCTGGCTTCCACCAACTTTGGTTACTACTTTCAGGGTGTCTCCAACACATTCCTAGTCATGCAGTTTCCCAAAAAGGTGTTCTGCACTGTCCAGCCCTCTTTTGAACAGTTTACAGGACCAATCAACCCTTAAGATCTAAACCAGGGGTTCTCAAACTGGCAGTCGGGACTCCTCAGGGGGTCGTGAGGTTATTACATGGAAGGTCGCAAGTTGTCAGCCTCCACCCCAAATGCCACTTTGCCTCCAGCAACTATAATGGTATTAAATATATTAAAAAAGTGTTTTTAATTTATAAGGGGGATCGCACTCGGGGGGATTGCTATGTGAAAGGGGTCACCAGTACAAATGTTTAAGAGCTACATATCTAAAGAGTCAGTATTCAACAGATTGCTACTTTAATTGGAGTTACCAAACTGTTCAGTTTAAACACAGCACTGGATTGTTTTGGATTAAAAAATAAAACAAGTTTATTAACAAGCAAATAAAAGTGAAAACGTATCTAAAAGTCTAAAATTAATTTAGTAAGTTTTGGTTCAAGGATTTGTTTAAGATGACCTTTCTTACCCACAATCTTCCAGTAAAATGGTGACTGACCCTTTGTCAGGGTCTCTCCCAGAGGCCCACAGGTGCTGGTGCCTTTGTCTTAGGTGAAAGAGAGAGAGGTCATTTGGGGGTTTCTGTCCTTTTCTTTTATAGTCCAATGAACCCTTGAAGTGGATTCATCTGAAGATTACTCCTCAAAGCAAAGTTTGTTCAAACAGTAAAGGAAGCAACATGGAATCTGGTGATGAAGGAGTCTTGAAGCTCTTTCTTCCCATCTTGTTTGCTGAAATGCCAATTTGTTTTGTATCCTGCTATTTCTTCCTTCTGCTGTCTGAAGGACTCTGTTTTCTACTTGATGTTAATTGAGATAAACATTCCTTTGTTTAGGATATATCTTTTTAAGAATCTTTGTGGAGGCAGGGTGGTGTGATTATGAGCATGTGCTGTAACATCACACAGGGGGACTTCATAACTTTGCATATATAGTTTGCAATATACATTTCAAAATGATATTACTGACCAAAAAGTTATTAGTTTTCAAATGATACCTCAGAAGATTATTACAATAGTGTGTTGGGCATGAATATAGGAGTGCTTTCAGTCACACATGCATTCCCTAAAAGTGTTTTATTTTGAATGCCTAAGCTGTTGGGATAGAACATGTACGTTCCTACATTCAACTCAGTGGCCTTTCTCTGTATGTAATGTGGTAACATCTGAAAATCATGTTTGTCAGAATGCCTTGGGCTTATTCTGATCTCTATTCCTCCAACAAGGTAACTTGTACACTTGTCGTCTTGTGGATTTTACACCTATGTATCATTACAAATTACTTGTCTTTGTTAATATGTAATTTTTAGTGTTTTTAAAATAATAATCAGTCAGCATTCTCAGCTGTCACTTTGAGATTTTTTTTGTTTTTATGGCTCCCAGTTAGTAGATGTTCCATATTCCTACCAGTGATAGAGAAAAGTCTTGAGTCAAAATTTAAAATGTACCTAAATCCATTTTCAGATGTGACTTGGACATGTAAGTCATTTTGGAAAACGGGAGATAGGCTTCTAAATCACTTACCCACTTTTGGAAAATTTTAATCATTGGGACTAATATGTCTCCCTGAATGCTAACCTGCTCACATAGAGTAATCTTGGGGATGGGAGCCAGGAGTTCTTGGGTTCTTTCCTAGGTCTCCTTCTGATTTACTACATGTTCTTGGACAATTCCGTTTACTGTTCTTTGCTTCGGTTTTTCCATCTCTGAAATGGGGCTAGCAGTTGACCTTCTTACCTTACAGGGATGTTCTAGGGAATTCCTTGGTTGACATTTGTGGAGCGCAGCACAAAATAAACACACAGGTTAGAGGGGGATGTCATTTCTCTGAAAAGGGAAATTGTCTCTCTACTTTTCTTGTATTCAAAAGATAGAAATAATTTTTGTGCTGATTGAACAAGGCTTTTGATTTGGTGCCAGAATTACTTCAGAATTCTTTTATTTGTTAAGATTACTTTGTTTACAGTAGAGTGTCATGTTGTCTCAAATTTGCATCCCTTAGAGCACTTTGTAGCCCACTGGTTTTTGGTGACTTGACAACAGTAATGATAGTCACCCTGCAAGCAAATGCTTCTTTGCACAGAAGCTGGAATGTCAGCTAAGGGCTGTATCCAGTGGATAGTGTGATATCTAGTGAATCGGATCTAGTGTTTGCTACTCAGTGTCTTTTAGTCAGTCCTACCACTGCACCTTTTTCAATTTATTAATTAAAAGAGATTAAATGTTTCATTATCTGGTAATCTCTTGGCTCAGGTAAACCTTTTCTGACTGGAACTCTTTTAAACATAATTCACTGGCTTTTAAAAAAAACACACTAAGATGGGAAGGGACATATCTATGCCAGCTCCAAAAACAGTGCCCAGTTTTGGGCACCACACTTAAAGAAAGATGTGGACAGATTGGATCAAATCTAGAGGAGAACAACAGAAATAAGAGCTTTAGAAAACATGACCTATGGGGAAAGATTGAAAGAATTGGGCACGTTTAGTCTAGAAGGCTATATATAAGTTGTCATAAAGAGATCAATCAGGGGTATGATGAGGTAATCAGTTTACAGTAATTCAGAGCAAGAGAGATTTAGATTAGGTATTAGGAAAAATTTTCTTACTCTATAAAGATTGTTAAATACTGGAACAGGTTACCTAGTGAGGTTGGTGGGGTTTTTAACAACAGGCTATACAAAGGGATGTATACTTAATCCTGCCTCTGTGTGGCAAAAAAGTTCCGTAAACTCACTCACGCTCGCTCCCCCCCCCTTTTTTTTGCTTAATTGTTGGGTATATGTCCCGACCTTGCGCAAAATTCAACTTGCGCAAAGACGTTCTGGAATGGAACACTTGCGTAAATTGGGGAGTGTCTGTATCAGAACAGTCACCAGCCAGTCATGTTTTATTAATGCATAGCTAGCAGTAAACACCAATTTGTGTAGTTAGTTAGTTAGTTGTGTGGTGAGCGTTTGCCTAGAGTTGTATATAAGAAGAGCTCTAAAGATACAGATCTAGCCATGCCTTTTTATTTTATCATGGCTGATATTCAAATAAAACATATTTCTTAAATTAAAAATTACAAAACAATGTATAGAGTGGGATAACTGTTTCCTGTAGGCAGAGAATGAGTAAATCTTAATGAAAACTTTTTTGTTGTCTGTGTGTTCTGTCCTTTAACATCGCTTCACCATAAAGACCCTGATTCATAGCACATTGTTATTAGAAAATATTTCTGCTATGGTAGTGCCCATCAGCCCAAGTCAGGATTCTGGGCCTTGTTGTGCTGAGTGCTGCACAAATGCAGAAAAGAGACCATTCCTGCAATTTAAAGACACAAATAGAGAAAGGGTAGATGATTTGGACATGACATACAAACAAATGAATATAGGAAAGAAGTGGGCCTGCTTTAACAGGAGTAAATATAGTTTGTTTTTTTAATTGGGATTAGCAGAAGGGAGGAAGGGATCAGAAAAGAAGTGGAAGAGGAGTAAATACAGCTGATAGCCTGCTGAGCATGGCTAGATAGGCAAAGTTTTGTTGGCATCATTGCAAAGATGAGTCTTAAAAAGGGATTTGAAGAAGGATAAGTGACTTCAGATTTTTTCAGTTAATGTTTCCTGTGCATTAGGGGCAGCATGGGAGAAAGCATGAAGATAGTGTTGGGAACTAAAGGCTGAGAATGCTGGTGGAGGGAAGGCAAGAGTCAGTGTCAAAATAAATAAAATCAGCTAGGTAAGGTGGGACTAATTTACAAAAGGCTTTAAAGTTAAAGACAAGATGCTTGTATTTGGTGCAGAGGTGAGAGGAAAGCAAGCAGAGGCACTCAAATAGAAGGTTGATGAAGTTAGAGTGATGAGCCAAGATCATGATGATCTTCCTTTTATCCAACCCTATTTGGATAGATCTTTCTCTGGAGATCTTAAATCCACTCCTCAAGCCAGTAGAGGACTTAGGTGCCATTAAGAATTCTGTACCCCCCAGGGTATGAATAGACTGTTTTCAGAGTACTTCCACCCCGTCAATCCAGGGAACTCCAAAAAGGTTCAGGACCCAGAATCTGATTCTCTTTGTGGAAGTGAATATGGTTCAAGTTTCAGAGCACTTTGCCACAAAATTAATAACATTAAGAAGCAAAGACAGTTTTTATTTTCTGTGGCAGAAACAAGGCATTAGCTTGGGATCAGATGGTTTTTAAGTATTCCCTACGTCAACCCATTGAGTATTTGAATTGCATTTACTGTCTTTGTGCTGCAAAGGGCAGTATACAAACAGGGTAAGAGAACTTAAAAGAACCAAAAATATTTGGACCATGATCCAGAAAATGTACTTACATTTTATGCGCTTGAGTAGTCCTGTTGGAGGTCATTTATTAAGCTAAGCATTTTTATTAGCACTGCAAATGAAATATTTTGGGTCTTGAGTTTAGCTTGGTGATCTTAGTTATTTCTGTGATCACTTCATGTATGCATGAAAGAGTATATGATCATGCTGGTCTATTTTAAGAAAAACATCTGTGAGGAAAAACATTAAACCAAAGCATTATTTTTAAAAAACTCAGAAATTGACCATTTTTAATGCTGTAAGAGTGGCTCTGTTTCATAAGTGATAGTGTAGAGAAAATGTCCAATGTTCTAGTAAGCATTAGGTGGCAGTAGTGTGCTATATTTGGCAGCGCTTTGTCATTTGGTTATTTTTTTTAAGCTTTCATAATCTTAATGTGGTGTCACAAACTAAATTATAATATTTTCCCTTGACTGTTTATAATGTACTGGTTTAGTCATAGTTTTGTTATGAGAATTGTGTGAAACTGTAGGGGCAGTTATTGTTTGGGCCTCTCTGGCATGCTTAAGATGTAGTCAGAATGCTGTTACAGCAGAGTATTCATGATTTTATATTTTCCTGTTATACAGAATAAAACAGTAATTTACAATAATGTGAATTAAAAATATTCTGAGGAGGTGTGTGCCAGAGAGATCCTGAGAAACTTGTTCAGTGCGTAATTTACAAGGTAGTAACTTCAGTAAATTTTATCCTCTCCCTTGGGCCCAAATGCTAAATTCCCTTTTTTACTTGTAAATGTGTAAAATCATATTATTAGAGATCCAGAAAAGGTGACATTGTCCTGTTAATTAGAAGTGTGTCGTACTTTGGGTTGATTTCCTTACCATTAGCAAAAGTGTAATTATGACTTGTATGCAGTTTAGTTTTTTTTTATTTAGTTCTATTTTACATCTAGAATAAAGTATTTTGTTCCCCACTTTTTCGTGTTTCTCAAATGTCAGGATTTAGCTCAGAATATTGGAAACATTTTGCTACTTCACCTTTTATTGCCATATAGTTTTCAAATATATAGTGCTGTCTTAACCTTATGTGAGGATATGTTGCTATCTTATGTTTTTGTCTTCCCTTATCATCTAGGGAAAATGAGTGCATTTTCTAAGTTCAGGGGAATATTGGTGGAACAAGGTAGATATAATTAACCTTTCATCATAGTGATTTTAGTGTTGCTTCAAATCTTGGACAGGTACAGTTAACTTGTGACCTTTTGATTTTTTTTCCTCGTTGTGTCTCTCAGGTAAAGGGGCTCAGGGAATTCAAAGCTGGTGCAGTAGTGTCATTAATTTGGCAGAATGATCAATTAATAGAAGAAGAGCATGAAAGCGTTGACAGAACATGCTACCTAATTAGTACCTGATGAACCATGTAGGCCATAGAGCACAGAGTGCAGTGTGTCGCTTCAGGGTAGTTGCAGTATAAGACCTTTTGCATTCAAATCATTAAGTAGCCAAAGAGCAGTACTTCAGTTTGATTTCAGCTGGTGAAAGAAATCCTACAAAGTGCTGAGCGAATTCATTTCCCACTGAAGTAAAGGAAGCTGAGGACACTCAGTACTTTATGCGAGAAACTCAAAGTACAGTAATGCAAGGCATTGGGCTTATCATTTGTACAAATACTTTTTTTTTAAACATTTGTCTACACATTGTACAGTTAGTGATTCTAATTTTTAAAAATAAATTGCAGTTTTCTTTTAGCTGTGTTGAAGAACTAAGCTAGAGAGAGAAGAGTTGGAAATATTAGTTCAATAAAATTTCCTGCCGATACAGGTAATATCAAAGGGATAATAAATATCCACTTACCCAGATTTTTGAAGTCATTGCAAACTGAGGGTGTTTAGCACCATGCAGGGTTGAGCTTCCACACTAACAGGCTTTGTCTATATGTCTTAGTGGGTTTTTTATAGAGGTCATTTACTGGGTCATTTAAATGCACTTTAAACTTACAAGTCTTGCACAATAACCGGGTAACACTAGAAGAATTGCTTTGTGTTGCTGTTTAACCAACTATATTTCCATTCACATACATAAATATATCTATAACATAATTCACCCTATTGAAAGACAATTGTACCTCCTCCAATGACACGCAGAAAACCTGTCAATGTTAAAAACAAGAACTCTTCAATATGAATTTACTTACTCTTTTAACTTAAGCTTTTCCATTTTATTTAAAACACAGTAGTTTTTCTTTAGAATAATTTTAACTGTTATGTTATAATTTATTTCTTTTTTTAAATTTTTTGTAAGCCTGACCTAATTTGAGTCCATGTTGAGCACTGGGAAAACGACTATTTTCCTCCAGTGCCACATGGTGAGTGCATAGGTCCAGTTTGTCACCTTATTTTCTTTTAATACTTTGTATGGGACAATGAACAAAAATAACTAAAGTATTTTTAAAGAGACAAGGTGGGTGAGATAGTATATTTTACTGGACCAACTTAGTTTTTAACATAGTTAACCAAAATTACATAGTCCATGTAAATTCAAAGTATAGTTACATAACTCACAAAATATGAAGGCTCTCATTTAAGTTAATGGCAGAATTCCTGTTGATGAGAGGAGAATGAGGCCATAAAACAGTAAAGGTTAATCTGTGTAGATCAGTGATTTTCAGTGTGGACATGAACTCCTGGTGTCTGCAGACCATGACTAAGATTTCCAAAGGGGTCTACATCTCCATTTGAAAATGTTTAGGGGTCCACAAATTAAAAAAAAAGGTTGAAAACCCCTGATGTAGATTCTTAGCCACGCCCATCACCATAGTAGCTGAGCACCTCCATTTAGCCTGTTTTACCGTAGCCTGAATATTCTGTGCCATAGTTTGCATGGAAATTACTTTTATATGATGAAAATGAAAGATAAGCAATCAAATAATAATGTAAATTTCTATTAGATACTATCATAGGAATGCCCAGTTCAAACTGTTTTAAATTGTGTTTGTGCGGGTATTTATGTGCTGTATATTAAATTTACTTGCCCTGCTAAAATGAAACTATTTTTAGTCACATTTTTAAAACAGATTTATGATGTAATTATATGGTCCCTGGAGGTGCGCATAATTGAATGACAGGGTGCCTTTTTGTATTTCCATCTAGCAAGGGAACTGCTCAGCTTTATTTTGTGGTCCTCTGTCTGCTGGGCTGGATACCTTATGAGGCACTGTGTAATTCAGTTATAAATACCTTTAGGAGACATATAATTAAATAACACATAGATTTTATTTTTCCCTTCTTTGCATATTTTTACAGCAAAACTTAATATTCTGCCTCTTAAATTATTAAATTAAACATAATTGCTACATTTAAAAAAAAAGACAGGATTTTAGTATCTTGGACAACTTTAAAGGGAATATCTATTAGGCTGCTAGACTGATAGGGACACAATTCATGTTTTGGTGTTAACTGTTAATTGGTCATGAGATTTGGAGCCTGGACCATATACACTTAGAATTGACTGATGCATCAGTGAAGACATCTTTTGAAATCCTAGATCCATTGAAGTCAATAGTTTTGCCATTGACTTGATTAGAGGCAGGATTTCTCCCCCAGCTTTGATGATGTTAGTCTTTTATGTTGATGATCATTATGCAAGAGATTTCCACACAGGCACATCTGGATCATAGTGCTACAGGAAGTGTCAGAACTCTTCTCTTCTTCTGAATTTATCTTTGGGAGAGGAAAAGATATAAGGCCTGATGCAAACCCCTTTTGAAGTAAATATCCATTTACTTCGGTGGGTATTGGATCAGACTCATAAAGCCTTACATCTTTTGGTTGCTGGTTTGAATCCAGGCCAGGCTGGTGGTGACTTAATTGTTACCATACAATAGCTGTTTGGCCTACATGAAACAAATCTTCTCTCAGTTCATTTCCCAATGGACAAGTGTCCACATCACAGAAGGCACCCCCAAAGTTTTCATTAATTGGTCCCTTTGTTGGCAGTTGTGGCAGAAAGGCTAGGACTGAATGACAACAGACACTCCAGGTCAAGGGTGAGGTATCTTGGCAGAGCCTTGTGGGGACACACTTACTTTCACTGCATATGCTGTAACCATTGTGTGGAAGATTTATATTTCCAGGACTGTCAGTCTGGTACTAAATTCATTCTGATTTAAAAAAAAAAAAAAAAAAAGGAGGGAGGGGAGTACTGTAACCACTAATAGATCACTTTTAAATGCTGTGGTGTACGGTAATTCAAACAGCAAAAGTCAGACTAAAGTACTTTGTACTTATTCTTCAATATCCTTTATGCTTGATTCTTGTACCCTGTTTATCCTGAATACTATTAATCTGAAATTATTTTTTATAAAATGTATAATTAGAAATTAAACAGAATTATACCAGTCTACCTTTCTTTTAAAATTAGAAAAAAATGTTATTGAGGTTATAGCAGCTGTCTCGTAATATGTCTTGAAAGGTTAAGATGGTCTCTGCATGCTACAGGCAGGTTAGCATGAGCCTGCCAATACTTTTGTCTAATTGGGACCTCTTACAGCTTTTCTTTCATGTCCTATTACCTATCTTAGCCTACAGATAATGTCATTTGTAGCTGTTAGCTAGTGGAGAGTGTACAAAGTCTGCTTCCAATGAAAACATTTTCAAACATAATGGGGCTGAAATTTAGACACTATAAATGTAGCTTGTATTTTTATCTGTTGTTTTTTTGTTGAGAAGACCTGCAGTACTGTTTTATTTGTAGTTATTTGTGAACTTGTCTGTAGTACCATATTTTTGTTTTATTTGTATTACTGTGGTGCCTAGGAGCCCTAGTCATGGACCAAGACCCCATTCTGCTGCCTCAGTTGTGTCACTATAATCGCTGTCAGGTTATAGTCATGATATATTACAATTTTTATACCAAAATAAGATCAAGGAAAATGATAAAGGGAATGAAGTGTTGACCAAAGAAAACATGCTTAGCATGAGAGAATTGTTCTAACTCTGAACGTTTAACAGTGACTTGATAATGTGGGGCTTTATGTTAAGCATTGTGTTTCTGTGTTTTATATAACTCAGGTGTTTTGATTATGTGACATCTTTGTGCCAATATGAGGAAGTGCCGTTATCAGAAATATATTATAAAATTTATGATTAAGAATACTTTAATATTTGTAACTGGGAATATGGTTACTGAATATATTATAAACTAAATTTATATAATAAAACTATATTTTAATAGAGAAAGTTTTACTGGAGTTGATGAAATATTCATGATAGCATATGTGAATTTAAAATTCTAGATCTATAGTGCCTTTGTCAACTTAAGGCATTAATTGCATTTTTTTTTAATAGACATTTTTCTCCTGGACCTCTCAAAACTCCCCAGCAATTGCAAAATGGAACTGCTTGCTTTTTTTTACATATATAAAGATGGGTGACCATATTTTACTCAACCCTATTGGCTTCTGTTTCGATATCTTCTTGAAAATAGGCCACCGTAGGCAGGGAAGGACGTGTCTGTCTCTTGGTTTAATCCAAATTTATTTTCACTGGATTGTAATAAACATGAAAGAATGCTGAGTAGAACCCAAACACTAAATAGTGGTATTTGTTTTTTTTGTTTTGTTTTGTTTGGTTGGTTTTTTTTAAAGTTCATCATTGACCTAAGTACTCCCATTCCAAATAATCTTCTCTCACACATCGTGCCCTGGGATGTTTGGCTTCTCCTCTGTTCCTGCTGCTTCCAACTCTTCCCTTCTCCTCTTCCCACTCTTTCTCCTCTTTGGAAAAGCAATGCATCTGACTTTTCTCTTGTGCCCCTCCATGTTGCGATCATCTACTGTCCAACTGGGTCATGGCTTTCTCTCTTCCTTTTGTCAGTCTCCCATGCTCATCTGTGATGACTTTCACTTCTGTGTTGATGACCCATCCACTTTCTTTGCTGCACATTTCCTCACCCTCACCTCTTCATTTGACCACCAGTCCTGAATTCTTCATATAGAGATGGTAGTTGAATTTGTGTTTATGAATTAGATTACCCAGAGATAATTTGTGGAGGAAGAAATGAAGGTGACCAAGAACAGAGCCCTGTGCAACTTCCACAGAAAGTTGCCGCGGGGTGGTTGGGAGGGGGATGAAGAGAATCTCCGAAGAGCATTGAAGTAATGATTAGGCACGTAGAAGGAGAACCAGGAGAGAGCATGGTTGGTGGTGCTGACAGGTAAAAAAGGATGAGGATGGACTTGTTATGAGCTTTGGCTAGGAAGAGGTCATTAGAGACTTTGGTGAGAGAGGTTACACTGAAGTGCAAGGGTGGGAAGACCAGATTGGAGAGAGTCTAGGAGGGAATTATAGGAGAGCTGCAGAAGGCAATTGTAAATAGCACATTGAGTTTAGAAATGAAAGGGAGAAAGGAGGAGACTGATGGTTGGAGAGGCAAGTGGTGTTAAGTGTGGGGGGTTTTAAAATGGGAGAAACTAAAAAAAACTTGACAACAGTGAGGCTACTGGTGTGCTGAGACCACTGCCTGTCATGCTGATCAGTATTGTCCCTTTCTTTCCTTGTACTTCCCCATCTGTCTATATCCGTCTGTTACCTTTTGTTTTGTACTTAAATTGGAAGCTCTTTGGAACAGGGACTGTCTTTTTGTTCTGTTTGAACTGTGCCTAGTACAATGGGGTCCCAGTCCATAATTAGGACTTCTAGGCACTATGGTAATCAAAAATGGAGTGCTCCTAAAAATCGCACCTTCACTTGCCTTGTATAAAATAAATAAAGTACTGCAGGATTACAAATGTTGGTTTTTATTGGATTTCCTTTTGTGTACTCTTACCTGGCTGAAAATCCCAGTGATAATTAACATAACACCTCTACAAAGGTGTGATTTGACCCTAGCTATCATTCGGTATATAGTTTTGCAGAAATGACAGATAGATATTTAGAGATATTTGAGTTAATTTTAGGTGTGTATTAATGTCATGAACTCTAAAATTTGAAAATAAAAATCTTAAGTTTCTCTTTAAAAGTAATATTTTTAACTAAATAGTGTTTATGCATTGTTTTAAAAAACCCTATTTTTTGTCCAGTACGGGAAATTTTGTGTTTGAAAATGAAACTAATCATTATTGAAGGGTTGACTTTATAGCTGGGTTACAACAAAAAATGGTTTCATAGCTTGTTACTGCAAAACCTTAAAGGGGATAGAGCTGTCGATGAAATATGTATTAATCTCATAAGATTTCCACTGCTTCAGATTTGATCTCTGCTTTTATCATCAACATAATCTTAGTTTTTGTGGCTGTAAACTCAAGATCTTAAATGGGACAGATCCAGTTAACTATATAGGTAATGCCCTATTATTTTAATAAAGGTTATGAAGGCACTTTACTGCAAAAAGAATGAAACTGAAATAGCTAAATAATCAAGCACTCGTCTCAAGAACAGATATACTCTCTCTACTCCTGGGAGGGAATTCTACACCAAAAAATTAAAAATTTTGTGCACAGGATTTTAAAATTCTGCACATTTTATTTGTCAAAATAACACAAAATATCACACCAGTTTCAATTTTTTTGGTAATTTATTTCAAAATATCTGTCAACAAGCATGTCTGTGACAATACAGACAACAAAAAAGATTCAGGAAATATTTTTTGACAAATAGATTCCTTACTAGGCATATTAATACAGAGCTTTGACTAATAATTCATTTAAACTACAATACAGAAACATATTTCTCTCAATCCTCAGAAGCAGTGCAAAGGCTTGGGAGAGCCAAGGGTAATGGAGTTGCTGAGAGAGGGGGAAGTAACTGCTGGGAAGGAGCCTGGGAGTGAACTTAGAGGGTTGTTTAGGTGGAAGTAGTATGGAACAAGGTTTTTTTTGTTTTTGTTTTTATTTTTTTGGAGTGGGGGAAGAGATTGTTAGGGAGGTGGGGACCATGTAGGCCCTGGCTGCCCCTAGCCTCTCCCATTCAGTCAGGCACATCTGTCCCTATCCCTATGTGTCCCTGCATCTCCACTCAGTTACCCCTCCTCCCTGTCCCCATGTGTCCCTGCACCCTCACTCAGCCAGTCCCACCCACCCTCCACCTCTGTGTCCCTACATCCCCACTAAGTCATCTCCCATCGCAATTTGGCCCTGCACCCCCACTCCCATTCAGCCCCCACCAGCCCTTCTGAGTCTCAGTCTGTGTGACCCCACACCAGCCCTTTGTGCCCCGCTCTGACTGTCTCCCCCATATCCTGTGCTTCTTCACCTGGCCCCACAGGCAGGATGCTGTGAGGAATGCAGCCTTTCCTCCTCCCTATCAGCTTCAGATATGCTATGGCTGGTGAGGCTACTGCCTCTGTTCTGGAACCACAGCAACCCCTGGTGGGGAAAAGGTGTAGCATCTCTCTAGCAGAATGTATTTTCTGCAGAGGGAAAAAACTGCTGGGGACATGAATTCTGCATGTTGAAATAAAGCAGACTTGTCAAGGATTCTTTATCTTGCATGATACACATTTCACCTATGACTCTTGCTTACGTTTAGAGTTGTTATTGTTATTTAGGTTTAGATCCTGGAAACATCTATGCAAATGGGTAACTCAGTGTGTATAAGTAGTTACATGGTACACTTAGACCCTGATTCATAAAAGTGCATGTGTAACTTTAAGCATAGTAGCCTTATTGAAGAATGGGGGCTATTCTTATGCTTAAAGTTGAACACACAATTAAGTACCTTATTGAACTATGTTCTTAATTACCAGTTTAAAACAGTTGGGACTGCAAGGTGACGTTCTGGATTACTTCAGTAGAGTGAAAATCTGAACTAATAATCTGATGATTTGCAAATTTAGCGTTCAATTCTCATACTTAGAATAAGAAATAATGGGCAAATTTTTTGTTTTTTAATGGTAACAGCTATATGTGATGAAGCCCTAAATACACAACCATCTAATTTTTTAAATTTTGTTACTGTAATGTCACCAAAAGATAAAAATATGGTTTAGTGTTGCTGCTTATATCTTTACCGTTTAATTTGTAAAGCTTAATTATGAGTTTTACTAAACTTTAAAAATAAAAATTGAAAAGGTTAATAATATTTGTCTGCAGTGGTTATCGTAGAGACAGTTAAAGCTTTTTATGGAAAAAAAATTATAAAGCCATGTAGTTCATTCTTCTATTACTGCAGGACTGTTCTCTGAAGTAAATTTTCCTTTGCTTGGCCAGTTTTGCAGGACATACTGAAAGCTTGGCTGGAAAAAGCACTGGAAAATATATTGAGAGTAAAATGAATACACACAGAGATTTAATTTTACTCAATGAAAGTAATTAAAGTCAAAATGATCATCTCATCCGGGTGGGAAAAAAACAGGTTTGGTTTTTTTTAAAGTTCGTATTTTTAAAATGTATGACTTCTTAAATTTAAATTGAGCTTATAAAAAAGCTAACCTGTTTAAAATTAAATTTTAATTTATAACACTCTGTGTTAAGGCCTTAGCTTTTTACATTCTATTAAAGTCAATTAAATAAAAAAGTGCCAAATTAATGAGTCCTCAAACTTCAAGTAATGAGTTTAAAATCTGCTTTTTGTCTACAGAATCAGGGGGGAGAGCATCTATAACTTTTGAGGTCAATCTTTATAAATAAAGCAAGATGTCATGTACTGCTTAGCTATATAATTTTCAGTTTGTATAATGGAGTGAATGTAGGTATTTACTTTTTTTTTTTTCAAATGTCTATTTTCAGTTTCTTTTGTGCAGAAAAGATTTTTCCTTAATTACTTTTGGTTTCAGCTTAGCAGAAGTACTTTGTTTTGCTTTTCCAATCTATTCATCAGTGTCATCTAGCATTTTTCAGAGTGTAGCTTCTAGTGTAGATTTCAACAGTTGGGAAATGGAGGGAGAAAATCTAGTAGTTTTATTCCACTAATAAAAAAATTAAAAATGCTGGATTGCATATTTTTAATTGGATTCCAATTTCCCTCCAAAAGCAGTTTGATTTAAATCGTGAGCAAAAAGTTGATCATCTTGTAAATAAGAAATATATCATTCACCATTTCGTAACATAATAAAAACAAATGTAGTAATTAAGAATCTGAGTAAGTGTAGATTGAACTATATAGTTGCTTAAATAAATATGCATAATTATAGTGCTTGCAACTGGTTCACGAGAAGTACCAAATGTAGTGTAAAGTCTATACTTAGCTGTAAAAAATCAAATCAATATGTTTTAATACTTATACCAACCAGTGAGAATTAACCTTTCTTTGGGAAAATAAGTAAGTAGAAATGGAAAATAAGATTTACTGGTAAATTAATTATTTAAATCAAGATTATTTTTTCTGCTAATACAAATAATAATTAAAATCCTGTGATTTAAATCACTTGACCCTGTTACACAAATGCCAGTTTTACAAATGCTATGTCTAGGGCAGGGGTAGGCAACCTATGGCACGTGTGCCAAAGGCAGCACGTGAGCTGATTTTCAGTCGCACTCACACTGCCCGGGTTCTGGCCACCGGTCTGGGGGGCTCTGCATTTTAATTTAATTTTAAATGAAGCTGCTTAAACATTTTAAAAACCTTATTTACTTTATATACAACAATAGTTTAGTTATATAGTATAGACTTATAGAAAGAGCCATTCTAAAAATGTTAAAATGTATTACCGGCACACAAAATCTTAACTTAGAGTAAATAAATGAAGACTTGGCACACCGATTCCAAAAGGTTGCCGACCCCTGGTCTAGGGTATGTCTACGCTGCAGTTAAAAACGTGGCTGTCCAGTGCTAGATGACTCGGGGTAAGGGGCTTTTTAATTGCAATGTAGACATCTCTGCTTGGACTACAGTCTGAGCTCTGGGATTCTCCCACCTTGCAGGACCATAGATCTTAGGCTGAAGCCCAAGCCATGATGTCTATACTGCAAGCCACCCAGGGGGTTTTAATTGCAGTGTAGCCATACCTTTAAAGCTCTTAAAGACCACTGGTATGGTCACCTGGGTTATAGTAGTATAGTGGTTGAACTGGTAATCTCTATTAGCTTCCCATATAGCCCAGATTTTAACTTGGCAGCTCTCAAAGTGCAGAAGGAGCTGAACTCTGTGGAAAATGAGGCAGGGAAAATGTACTATATTATCCTTTAATATGTTCTGGGTCCTGCATAACCTATAAAAGGTGATGCTAGTTTATAGCGTATGTTATTTAATACTGGTTGACTTGGTTGATTCTTGCAAATGTGCAAAAGGAGCTGAAAATGTCCCATGAACAACCCAGGAATACATTTTTATGTTTGCAGATCTGGCTTGTGATGTGTGGCTGTATTTGAAATATGTTTTGGTACTGTTCACTTTTTGCACAGCACACAAGCTGCAGGAACATATGGCCTCTCTCTATATATAATTACACAAACTATATTGGGCACAACACTAGTAAATATACTATAACATGGGAATGCTGGACTGGATGACAGGCACTTTGCAGATGAAAAGCACTCTAGATGCTAAAAATTTATTGCTTTAATTGTTTATTCTCTTTGTATGTTTCTCTGCAATGTGGCCTACACTAAACATTTAGAAATCATGAGTCAGTCCCCCAAAATCTTGAAAGAGAGACTTAAAAGTGAGATTTTGAGAATTCATATGTTTTGAATCTTTAATTTGCCTTCTGTGCTCTAGGGTTCGCATTTTCTGACTTTTTTTCACAACCATGAGGGCTAGAAGTGTGCCTTTCAGTAACAGAATTCAGGAGCCAGGGCTTTAAGAAATGTGCTAAATACAAGACTTACAATAAAATAGGAGAGTGGGCAATTCTGTGTGTGCATGTGTGTGAAAGATCAGTAGGAGTAAAGTCATTTGTTGTTTATTTACTTTATTTAGATTTAGCATTAAAAAAAGAGACTGCATACAAAGCTTTGAGCACCAGGACAATAATTAAACTTGCAATAACTGCCTAGTAACATAAATGCCAACTAACTCCAGCTGCCCTCAACAGTGAAAAGGAAGTAATAACTTATCTCAACCAGCTGACAATAAAAAGGAAAAATAAGCTCCACCAAAAGCTCTTCCCTCAAATTATACCCAGGAACTTACCCTTATCCTTCCCCCCAAATCCTATCACGGAGTGAAGTGTTAGTAAAATGTTCCTAAGTTTATAAAGACAACTAAGATTGTTAGATGTTGCATGTTTTTATTATATGCATACATTCTTGAATTATTTTTGCATGTTGCAGATCAATTTTACAGATATGTAGAAGACAGAAACAAGGACTGGGTGTCAAACTCCTTAGTTCCATTGGGCAATTAAGCCTCTAAAATGGACATAACTCAGTTACTTGACAGGGTTTTTGTGAGAATTAATATTCCTAAAAAGTGTTGAGATGCATTGCTGAAAAGCCCTAAAGTGTGTTTATTGTATTATAATGCGATATTATCAGAGGAGGAGGAGGATGACAGTCCCAGGGAAGGAGAGCATCTAACTGGAGCAGAGGGAAACAATCCCATAGTTGGGACCATCCTTCCAGATGATGTTGTGGTGTCCTCTCGCACTGAGGTTACCTCTCTCGGGGAGGGAATTCCAGCTATTAGAAAGAGACAGGTATTAGTAATGGGCGAGTCAATCATTAGAAATATAGATAGCTGGATTTGCGATGACTGGGAGAACTGCATGGTGACTTGCCTGCCTGGTGTGAAGGTTGTGGATCTCTTGAGACATCTAGATAGACTTATGTTTAGTGCTGTGGAGGAGCCAGTGATTGTGGTACATGTAGGTACCAGTGACATAGGGAAGGATAGGAGAGAGGTCCTGGAGGCCAAATTTAGGCTGCTAGGTAAGATATTGAAGTCCAGGACCTCCATGGTAACATTCCCTGAGATGCTCCCCATTCCACTCACAGGGCCAGTTAGGCAGAACTGCAGAGTCTCAATGCGTGGATGAGACGATGGCATAGGGAGGGAGGGGTTTAGATTTATTAGGAACTGTGGAAACGTTTGGGAAAGGGGGAGCCAATACAGGAAGGATGGGTTTCATCTAAACCAAAATGGAACCAGATTGCTGGCTCTTAACATTAAAAAGGTCGTAGAGCAGTTTTTAAACTAAGGGCTGGGGGAAAGCCGACAGGTGCAGAGGAGCACATGGTTCGGACATCCCTTAGAGGAGGATCTATTCATAGAGAATCTCTGTCCTAGTGAGGACAAGAGGATGGAAAATGATAAAATACAGGCAGAGTCTGATCAAATACAGTCAAATATAAGAGTCCGATTCAATTACATTGTGTAATGGCAGACAGCTAAAAGGAGACAAGTTTTTAAAGTGCTTATATACCAGTGCTAGAAGTCTAAATAATAAAATGGGTGAACTAGAGTGCCTCATATTAAATGAGGATATTGATATAATAGGCATCACAGAAACTTGGTGGAATGAGGATAATCAATAGAATACAGTAATACCAGGGTACAAAATATATTGGAAGGACAGAACAGGTCATGCTGGTGGGGGAGTGGCATATGTGAAAGAAAGCGTAGAATCAAATGAAGTAAAAATCATAAATGAATCAAACTATACCATAGAATCTCCATGGATAGAAATTCCATGCTCTAATAATAAGAATATAGCAGTAGGAATATATTACCAACTGCTTGACCAGGATGGTGATAGTGACTGTGAAATGCGCAGGGAGATTAGAGAGGCTATTAAAATATAAAACTCAATAATAATAATAATGGGGGATTTCAGTTATCCCCATATTAACTGGGTACATGTCAACTAAGGACAGGATACATAGATGAAGTTTCTTGACACCTTAAAGACTGCTTCTTGGAGGAGCTGGTCCTGGAACCCACCAGAGGAGAGGCAATTCTTGACTTAGTCCTAAGTGGAGCATGGGATCTGGTCCAAAAGGTGAATATAGCTGGACTGCTTGGTAACAGTGACCATAATATTATTAAATTTAATATCCTTGTGGCAGGAAAAACACCACAGTGGCCCAGCACTGTAGCATTTAATTTAAAAAAGGGGAACTACACAAAAATGAGGAGGTTAGTTAAACAGAAATTAAAGGGTACAGTGCCAAAAGTGAAATCTCTGCAAGCTGTGTGGAAACTTTTTAAAGACCCCATAGAGGCTCAGCTTAAATGTATACCTTAAATTAAAAACCTAGTAAGAGAACCAAAAAAGAGCCACCATGGCTAGACAACAGAGTAAAAGAAGTAGTGAGAGGCAAAAAGGCATCCTTTAAAAAGTGGAAGTTAAATCCTAGTGAGGAAAATAGAAAGGAGCATAAACACTGGCAAATGAAGTATAAAAATACAATTAGGAAGGCCAAAAAAGAATTTGAGGAACCAAAGACTCAAAAAGTAATAGCAATTTTTTTTTTAAGAACATCAGAAGCAGGAAACCTGCTAAAGAGCCAGTGGGGCCACTGGATGGTCGAAGTGCCAAAGGAGCACTCGAGGATGATTAGGCCATTGTGGAGAAACTAAATGAATTCTTTGCATCGGTCTTCGTGGCCAAGGATGTGAGGGAGATTCCCAAACCTGAGCCATTCTTTTTAGGTGACAGATCTGAGGAACTGTCCCAGATTGAGGTATCATTAGAGGAGGGTTTGGAACAAATTGATAAATTAAACAGCAATAATTCACCAGGACCAGATGGTATTCACCCAAGAGTTCAGAAGGAACTCAGATGTGAAATTGCAGAACTACTAACTGTGGTTTGTAAATCACCTTCTGTACCAGATAACTGGAGGATACCTAATGTGACTCCAATTTTTAAAAAGGGCTCCAGAGGTGATCCAGGCAATTACAGGCCTGTAAGCCCGACTTCTGTACTGGACAAACTGGTTGAAACTATGATAAAGAACACTATTGTCAGATATATAGATGAACATAATTTATTGGGGAACAGTCAACATGGTTTTTGTAAAGGAAAATCATGCCTCACCAATCTACTAGAATTCTTTGAGGGGGTCAACAAGCATTTGGACCAAGGGGATCCAGTGGATATAGTGTGCTTAGGTTTTCAGGAAGCCTTTGACAAGGTCCCTCACCAAAGTCTCTTATGCAAAGTAAGCTGACACAGGATAAGAGGGAAGGTGCTCTCATGGATTGGTAACTGGTTAAAAGAGGAAACAAAGGGTAGGTATAAATGGTCAGTTTTCAGAATGGAGAGAGGTAAATAGTGGTGTCCCCCCAGGGGTCTGTTCTGGGACCAGTCCTGTTCATCATATTCATAAATGATCTGGAAAAAGGGTTAAACAGTGAGGTGGCAAAATTTGCAGATGATACAAAAAAGACGGTTACTCACCGTTGTAACTGTTGTTCTTCGAGATGTGTTGCTCCTATCCATTCCAGTTAGGTGTGCGCACCGTGCGTGCACAGCTCTTCGGAAGATTTTTACCCCAGCAACTCCGGCGGGTCGGCTGGGCGCCCCCTGGAGTGGCGCCGCTGTAGCGCTAGATATATACCCCAGCCGATTCGTCCGCTCCTCAGTTCCTTCTTGCCGGCTACTCCGACAGTGGGGAAGGAGGGCGGGTCTGGAATGGATAGGAGCAACACATCTCGAAGATCAACAGTTACAACGGTGAGTAACCGTCTTTTCTTCTTCGAGTGATTGCTCCTATGCATTCCAGTTAGGTGATTCCCAAGCCTTACCTAGGCGGTGGGGTCGGAGTGAGATGTGGCAGAGTGTAAGACTGCTGAGCCGAAGGCTGCATCGTCTCTAGATTGTTGCACCAATGCGTAGTGGGAAGCGAAGGTGTGGACAGAAGACCAGGTGGCCGCTCTACAGATGTCCTGGATGGGGACATGGGCCAGGAAGGCGGCAGACGAGACTTGCGCTCTCGTAGAGTGAGCGGTGAGGTGGCTAGCCGGCACTCGAGCAAGCTCGTAGCATGTCCGGATACATGATGTTACCCAGGAGGAAATCCTTTGAGAGACCAGCTTGCCTTTCATGCGATCAGCAACCGCCACGAATAGTTGGGGCGAACGTCGGAAGGGTTTTGTTCGCTCTATGTAAAATGCGAGGGCCCTGCGGACGTCGAGGGTGTGAAGCTGTTGTTCATGACTTGAGGCGTGTGGCTTCGGGAAAAAGACCGGGAGAAAAATGTCCTGGTTCAAATGGAAGGCCGACACTACCTTAGGGAGGAAGGCCGGGTGTGGCCAAAGCTGTACCTTGTCTCCATGGAAGATGGTATACGGTGGACCAGACGTTAGGGCACGAAGCTCGGAAACTCGTCTCGCTGAAGTTATAGCGACGAGAAAAGCCGTTTTCCATGATAGATAGAGCAGGGAACACGTGGCCAAGGGCTCGAAGGGGGCTCCCATGAGCCTGGTTAGAACTAGGTTCAAATCCCAGGACGGTGTAGGACGTCGTACTGGTGGGAACAAGCGATCTAGGCCCTTAAGGAAGCGGGAAACCATCTGATTGGAAAAGATGGATCGCTCTCCTACGGCCGGCCAAAAGGCGGAAATGGCCGCTAGGTGCACCTTCAAAGAGGAGACGGCGAGACCTTGCTCCTTAAGGGACCAGAGGTAGTCCAGGATCGTCGGGATAGGGACCACGAAAGGATTAAGGCCTTTCTGATCGCACCAGAGGGCGAAACGCTTCCATTTCGCGAGGTAGGGTGAGCGAGGTAGGGTGAGCGAGTGAATGGCTTCCTGCTTTCCATCAGGACTTGCTGTCCCTCAGCCGAACAGACACGCTCCACACGAGTCAGCCACGTAGGCACCAAGCTGTAAGATGGAGGGAGTGTAGGTCCGGGTGGCGGAGCCTGCCGAAGTCCTGCGTTATCAAGTCACAGGGACAGGAATTGGATCCCGTACGGAGAGCTCGAGCAGCAGGGTGTACCAGTGCTGTCTCGGCCAGGCCGGAGCAACGAGTATGAGGCGGGCCCTGTCCCTCCGGAGTTTGAGTAGCACCCGGTGCACGAGGGGAAACGGAGGGAAGGCATATAGCAGGTGACCCATCCAGGGGCGGAGGAAAGCGTCCGATAGGGAGCCCTGGGAGCGACCCTGGTAAGAGCAGAACTGGTGGCATTTCCTGTTCTCTTTGGAGGCAAACAGGTCTATCTGGGGAAAGCCCCACCTTTGGAAAATTGTGTGCACCACATCGGGACGAAGGGACCACTCGTGGGAGAGGAACGACCTGCTGAGATGGTCTGCCAGCGTGTTCTGCACTCCTGGAAGAAAGGACACTACCAGGTGAATCGAGTGGGCTATGCAGAAGTCCCAAAGGAGCATCGCTTCCGTGCAAAGCAGGGAAGAGCGGGCCCTGCCCTGCTTGTTGACGTAAAACATCACCGTCGTGTTGTCCGTGCAAACAGCCACACAGCGCCCTTGGAGATGGGCGTGGAAGGTTTGACACGCCAAGCGGATCGCCCGCAGCTCCCTGACATTGATATGGAGGGAGAGCTCTCGGGGCGACCAGAGACCTTGGGTGTGTAGGTCGCCGAGGTGTGCTCCCCACCCCAACGCCGAGGCATCCGTAGTCAGGGTGACAGACGGGCGAGGAGGGCGGAATGGGACTCCGGCACACACGACCTCTGGGTCCAGCCACCAGTTGAGCGAATTGAGGGTCGGTTTCGTGGCTGTGACTACCATGTCTATGGGGTCGCGGTGCGGCCGGTACACCGACGCGAGCCAAGTTTGAAATGTGCGAAGGCGCAGCCTCGCGTACATGGTCACGAACGTGCATGATGCCATGTGGCCCAGGAGGCAGAGGCAGAACCGCACCGTTGTTGTGGGAAAGGATTGTAAGTCCCGGACGAAGGAAACCATAGTTTGGTGCCAAGGTCGAGGGAGGCAGGCCCTGGCCAAATTGGAATCCAGGACCGCTTTGATGAACTCCACCCTCTGTGATGGAGTTAAAGTGGACTTCTCAGCGTTTATTAGAAGTCCGAGACGCTGAAACAGGGCTAGGATTTCGGCCACTTGATGTGCTACCAGTTGGCGGGATGGGCTGCGGATCAGCCAGTCATCGAGATACAGGTACACGTGTATGCGACGACGGCGGAGGGCTGCTGCCACCACTGCCATGCACTTGGTGAAAACCCGTGGCACGGTGGAGAGGCCGAAGGGTAGCACCGTAAACTGGTAGTGCATGTTGTTGACGACGAAATGCAGGTAGCGTCGATGAGGAGGGTATATCGCGATATGGAAATACGCGTCCTTCATGTCGAGGGCGGCAAACCAGTCTCCCGGATCCAGGGAAGGAATAATAGTCCCCAGGGTTACCAGGCGGAACTTGAGCTTGAGTAGGTATCTGTTGAGCTCCCGGAGGTCTAGTATAGGTCGTAGACCTCCTTTCACCTTGGGGATTAGGAAATATCGGGAATAAAATCCCCTGCCTCGCATGTCGCTCGGCACCTCCTCTATGGCACCCAAACCCAACAAAGTCTCGACCTCTTGCAAGAGGAATTGCTCGTGAGAGGAGTCCCTGAAGAGGGACGGGGAGTGTGGGTGGGAGGGAGGGGGCGAAACAAATTGAAGGCGGTAACCAGACTCCACCGTGCGAAGTACCCAGTTGTCCGTCGTTATCTGGGACCATGCCGGGAGGAAGTGGGAAAGACGGTAGCAAAATAACGGGGAAGGATCCGGTGAAGACACTGATGGGCCATCCTCGGGCGTCCCATCAAAAGGCTGACTTAGGCCCCTGAGGGGCTTTGGAGGGCGCCTGGGTTGCCCGACGGTCTACGGCGGTTCACCCTGCCTCTGCGCCTATTATCAGGCCGTGGCCGGACCTGATTAAACGGGCGGTACGGTTGCTGTCGGAAGGACCTCTGCTGGGTAGCCGGCGTGTGCATGCCCAGGGTGCGAATGGCAATTCACCCATCTTTGAGGGTCTGAATCCTCATGTCCGTTTTTTCGAAGAAGAGGCCCTTGGTGTCGAACAGAAGGTCCTGCAGTGTGTACTGGACCTCGGGCGGCAAGGAGGAGGCCTGCAGCCAGGAAATTCTCCGCATGGTCACTCCCGAGGCCAGGGTTCTGGCTCCTGAGTCTGCTGAGTCCAGAGAGGCCTGGATGGAGGACCGGGAGGCTTTTTTGCCCTCCTCAATAAGGGCTGAGAATTCCGGTCGGGAGTCCGTTGGTATCAGCTCCGTAAACTTGGAGAATGAGACCAAGGCGTCGTACGTATAGCGACCAAGGAGAGCCAGCTGATTGGCAATCTGTAGCTGGAGGCCACCGGCCGAATAGACCTTCCGGCCCATCAGATCCATCCTCCGGGCCTCCTTTGATTTTGGCGCTGGAGCAGGTTGCCCATGCCGCTCTCGGTCATTCACGGACTGCACAACAAAGGAGTCCGGAGCTGGGTGCGTGTATAGATACTCGTACCCGCTGGGGGGAACCGAGTATTTCCGTTCCACCCCTCGAGCGGTGGGAGGGATGGAAGCCGGTGACTGCCAGATTGGCATTTTTCTGTATGGTCCGGATGAAAGGCAAGGCCACCCGCAGCGGGGCCTCAGCTCCCAGAACGCTGGTCACCGGGTCATCGTCCTCCACGACCTCCTCGACAGGGAGGTTAACGGCTTGTGCCACCCGTCGAAGTAGGTCCTGGTGGGCCCGCAGGTCAATTGGTGGAGGACCTGATGTGGATGCCCCCGCCACCGCCTCATCCGGTGATGAAGACGAGGATAGGCCCTGGACCATGGCTTCCGGAGGTGGATCGTCCACGCGGTGCGAAGCCTCTGCGTGTGTGGGATGATCTCCCGCTACCGGTGGTGGTGGTTCCTCTCCCAACAGTGATGGGGGAGGTCTGCTGACCGTGGCTTCCGGCACCCTGTGGTCGGAAGCTCTGGGCCGCTGAGTGGCGGAGACCCCTTGAGTCTTGTGGTAGGCCCAGGGTGTCCAGAAGCCCCATTATTGAGGACCATGGTCCTGCCCTTGGGGGTCGGCGCGGAGATCACTAACGCTGCCCGCTTGGGAGGCGACTGAAGGTTGGCCACGGGGGGGCAGAGGCACTGAGAGACTGCACCGTCGATGCAGTCGGTCTGTCCCTGGACGGTGCCGGGGAACGGTGCTGGTCGTCGCGGTGCCGGGAATGAGAACGGGACCATCGACCGTGCGGGTGCCGGGAGGTCGACCGAGATCGCGAGCGACGTCGGTGGGAGCGGCTGCGCGATGAACGGTACCGGGAGCGGTACTGGGATCCGGACCTTCAGCGGTACCGACGTTCGGGCGACCGGGACCGGGATCGTCTCCGGGAGTGCGACCGGTACCGCGATGTGGAGCGGTACCGGGACTGCGACCGGTACCGAGATGGAGAACAGTACCAGGATTGCGACCGGTGCCGGGATCTGGACCGGCGAGAAGGCGAACGTCTCTGAGATCGGGACCGGGACTGGGACCTGGAACGCCTTCTGCCTCGTCTGTCAGGGGAAGGAGGCCTCATGATGGCCGGCTTGCCCACTGACTTCACAGCCCGCACCAGCGGTGCCGGGGGCTGGAGGCATGGTGGCTCTGTGAGCGCTATCAGCTCTCTCGCCGTCGAGAATGTTTCTGGCGTCGACGGGAGAGGCAGCTTGACCACGGTTTGCACCGGGGAGCAGGGCGGGACCGGACTCGACGGCTCTTGCGGTGCCGGAGTCGATGGTACTGTGCACGGCCTGTGCATCACCACAGTCGGTGCCGGAGGTGCCGGCGGTGGCTGGGTGTGCGGTGCCGGAGGCTTGGAGGTAGCCTGCGTCGGCTTGCGCTTCCTCGCAGGCGAGAGGGAACGGTGCCGGGACGCCAGTGCCGGCTGTTTCTTTTTCAGAGACTCGGTGCGGGACCGCTGGTGCGCTCCGCACCGAGGAGGACTGTTGAGCTGCTGGTGTCGGCACCGTAGGGCTAAGTGCCGACTCCATCAAGAGCTGCTTCAATCTAAAGTCTCGCTCTTTCTTTGTCCTTGGCTTGAATGACTTGCAAATCGGGCACTTATCTGCGAGGCAGCGCAGGCAGGAGTTGTGAGGGTCTCCAATCGGCATGGGCCGCTGGCAAGCCGAACAGGGCTTAAACCCCGGTGCCTTGGGCATTAGCCCGCACCGATCCGGGAAAAAGAGGAGCTAAGCCCCCCCGATTCCCCTTAAACTACTAACGAACTAATCTAACTATGTTAACTAACTATATACACTAAATTTACACTAAGAACCAGAGATAAGCTAGGGATGTGGAGGTCAAGAGAGCACTCCACTGTTCCAACGGCCGTCACGGGCGGTAAGAAGGAACTGAGGAGCGGACGGGTCGGCTGGGGTATATATCTAGTGCTATAGTGGCGCCACTCCAGGGGGCGCCCAGCCGACCCGCCGGAGTTGCTGGGGTAAAAATCTTCCGAAGAGCCGTGCACTCGCGGCGCGCACACCTAACTGGAATGCATAGGAGCAATCACTCGAAGAAGAATTACTGAATATAGTTAAGACCCAGGCAGACTGCGAAGAGCTACAAAAGGATCTCTCAAAGCTGGGTGACTGGGCAACAAAATAGCAGATGAAATTTAATGTTGATAAATGCAAAGTAATGCACATTGAAAAGCATAATCCGAACTATACATATAAAATGATGGGGTCTAAATTAGCTGTTACCACTCAAGAAAGAGATCTTAGTGTTGTGGATAGTTCTCTGAAAACATCTACTCAATGTGCAGCGGCAGTCAAAAAAGCTAACAGACTGCTAGGAATAATTAAGAAAGGGATAGATAATAGGACAGAAAATATCATGTTGCCTCTATATAAATCCATGGTACTCCCACATCTTGAATACTGTGTGGAGATGTGGTCGCCCCATCTCAAAAAAAGATATATTGGAATTGGAAAAGGTTCAGAAAAGGGCAACAAAAATGATGAGGAGTATGGAACGGCTGCCGTATGAGGAGAGACTAATAAGACAGAGATTTTTTTCAGCTTGGAAAAGAGACTGCTAAGGGGAGATATGATTGAGGTCTGTAAAATCATGACTGGGGTAGAGAGAGTAGATAAGGAAGTGTTATTTACTACTTCTCATAACACAAGAACTAGGGTCACCAAATGAAATTAATAGGCAGCAGGTTTAAAACAAATAAAAGTAAATATTTCTTCACACAACACACAGTCAACCTGTGGAACTCTTGCCGGAGGATGTTGTGAAGGCCAAGACCATAACAGGGTTCAAAAAAGAACTAGATAAATTCATGGAGAATAGGTCCATCAATGTCTATTAGCCAGGATCGTCAGGAATGGTGTCGCTAGCCTTTGTTTGCCAGAAACTGGGAATGAGCAACAGGGGATGGATCACTTGATGATTACCTGTTCTGTTCATTCCCTTTGGAGCACCTGGCACTGGCCACTGTCAGAAGACAGGATACTGGGCTAGATGGACCTTTGGTCTGACCCAGTAGGGCTGTTCTTATGTTCTTAAGTGTCAAAGAGTAGTTATCAATAGTTCACTGTCAAACTGGGAGGGTTTATCTACTGTGGTGGCACCGGAATTAATCCTGCGTCTAGTACTAATCAGTATTTTCATTAATTACTTTAGATAGTGGAGTTAAGAGTATGCTTATAAAATGTGCAGATGACACCAAACTGGGAGGGGTTGCAAGCAATTTCAAGGATAGGATTAGAATTCACAATGATCTTGACAAATTGGAGAATTTTACCTGTCCCAGGTGAGTGGATGAAAGTAAGCAAAAGATGATCCTTTGATCCTATTTTATGGTCTTTCACTCTATTCCTTTAATCTTTTCTGCCTCCTTCATCAAATGAATGATAGCAAGAGACGTGAATATTTGAAGATATATGAATTGCTACCTCCTGATCAGAAAATCATTAATTTAAGTAATTTCAAGGACACTAGCTTGATACCCAAAACATTTTCGAAAAGCAGAAAACAAAGAAATTGTGTGAAATCATGGTCACCCAGAAATTTAAAAAATCTTTAATTCTGAGAAGAAACAACTAAATAAAACAATAGAAAAAATGAAAGCAAGACTGCAGATCAATCATAAAAGTATAACTAATATTAGTATGAAGTGGCAGCCAGGAATTTAAGAAAATATTGACCACAGAAAGATCTACTGATAAATCAGAAGAGCTTTAATAAATGTAATTACATCTTTTTATTATGAGGTAGTATTTTGTCCAGCTTCCAATATTGAGGTATATGGCTCCTATTAATATAGTATCCAAAGTGCCTTCTAAGGAACATAGCCAAAATAAAAATCTATGATTTTTTTCTGTGATAAATGAATCCCAGACCATTTAAAATCAAGCAGTAATATCTGGCTCCACTTTCTTTATCCAATGATTATCTAAAGGAGCATAGTTCACTATCTGTATTTGAGAGAGAACCTAAGTACTGTAGGAAGCTGTCTTTCACAGGGAGTACTAAAAGAAAGTCAAAGAACATCCCGGATCTTGTAATTAAAAAAAAAAATCCATGATATGCAGCCGGTACTTGGCTACATTTCACAGAATCATAGAATATCAGGGTTGGAAGGGACCTCAGGAGGTCATCTAGTCCAACCCCTTGCTCAAAGCAGGACCAATCCCCAATTTGAATAATTCCACTCTCACATACACAAACTCTTCAACAAGCATTGGAAATACTTATTTCAAAATATCTAGGATGAGATACCAGTGAAATATCACCATTTTGGCCATCATCTGTAATAAAGTAACATACAAAGGAAGTAGCAGCTCTTTTCCAAATTTGAACCCCACTGCTCAAGAGAAATTTCTGTTCCTCAAGATTTTTTTCCCTAATTTTATTTCATACCCACTTATCCTCTATGTACACATCAGCTGGATGTGTGTGACTGTTCTCAGGGGACCCAGAAAGTTATCTCCTGCCTCCAGCGTGAGTCTTGTCTGTACCTTGCTGGGTGTCAGCTCCCCAGTATCACCAGCCCTTCAGCCACTCAAGGACTCTACTCTGGGTTATGCCAGCCATGTCTTTGCTTGCAGGTTAACAGTAAGTACATCCCAGTCCCTGATTCCTGTTGAATCATTCCCCTGTGATATGCGGTCCCTGACACTGACTACTCACAAAAATCCCAGATCCTCTGCCCCCAAGGAAGCAGTGTGCCCCAGATTACTCGTTTTACCTTAAAAGCCACACAGCATTTCTGAGCACTTATAATTAAACAAAAGTTGGTTTATTTTAGAGAGAATAAACTTTTAACTAGAAACGAGAGACTGGTGGAAACAAATGGTTAAAATACAAAACAAAATTTATAAAATGTGAACCTAGAGCTACACTTATTAATAGTTACCTTTCCTATCTAATAAGGTAGATTCCCCCGGTCCCCTTGCCATCCCGAGTTCAGTCTGTTGCAGAGCTAACTGGCTTCACAGGAACCAGGATCCCATTTTTCATGAGAACATCTCGCTCCTCAAGATGTCTCCTGAATGAAAAGATCCAGAGGACATCTACATTCTCTGTTATACTGAAAGGGTTTTTTGTTGCTGTTCAAAGATAGGGCGAACCCTTGTCTTGTTGTAATGTTCCTTTTTTTTTTTTTTGGTTACCTGTAAATGGTTTTGATTGTTTGCAGGCGCCTCCTATGGCTTTCTATTGAAAGTCTTAATATTGTGCATGTCTAAACAACTGAGCTTTGCATTGCATCCCTGGCTAAGTCGGACAAGCTGACACCTCCCCCTCTCCAAACAGACCATTACCAAGACACATTATTACCTGGTGACTAATCTATCTGTAAAGCATACTTTCAGTATAAATACACCATTCCTTAAATTTTACCCATACTTGCATCTCATAATGATTATGAATCTTGACAAGTTACAAGCTTTCTTACTTGTTATATATTTATCCATATAGCGTAAAACGTGTTTGATATAGTGAGTTTGTCAGGTCTGAGGTGAGCATTTGCAAAAAACAGGGGACCCTTTGCTAAGGAGCCTCTGTGTCACAATATTTTACAGCACCACAAAAGAAAATCACTTTTTAACAGAAATATTATAAAACTGAAAGTAGTTCTGCATGTGCAGCAGTAGCATACATGACTGTATGTATGTGATTATATAAACCATACAAATAGCATGTATTAAGTTATCTAAATCTATATTGTAGAAAGTGTTGTTTGTTTGTAGCGATTAAGGGGTATAGGTTTGTTTTTAAACAAGAGTGGATCATTTTATTATTCCTAATCAGATAGTGACAAGTTAAAAAAGAATTAGAATTATGTTCATTATCCAGCAAAGAATTATCAAAATATTCTGTTCGGACTCTCTGCTGCTGCTCTGCTGCTGCTCTTTATTTTCTGGAATATCTACTTCTACCACTGTTATAATTATTTTAGGCCAATTTGATGTGGTTGAAAGGATGGTCAGTTTACTTTCTTGATAAATTGTTTTCTCCCATTCATTTGTTGATGTACTCCTCAAAAGCTGCAAATTTATTTTCCATCGGCCATGATTTCACTGTGAAGGAATAGTAGAGGAACCAGTTTTGTTTGAGTCTTCAGTATTCTCAGCAGGAGAGGAACCAATTTTCTTAGCATTGTTGTGAGCAATCAGTTATTAATGACTGGTTTGCTTCCTCTCAGAAATCAGGATCTGCCCACATGGTCTTCAACAGACAGTTAAAGACGGCCTCTTGGCCAATAAAAAGGTAGGATATTCTGGGCAACAGGTTTTATAATGAATTGTGTTGAAAGCTTTTGTCCTAAATATTTTCATGGAGCGATGCCATGAATTCAGATCACTGTTTAAATTTCATTGTACTGAGTGATATATTAGATGTGTGTATGCTCCTTGCATGTGGCTGGACCTATCTAGTACTTCCAAATGTTCCATTCATGTAAGTATAAGTTTGATAGAAAATGTATTACAGAAGCACATACTTATTCCAGAAGTAGTAAAGGCTAATGAGATATTTCAGTTGTGAAAGCTGTCATCATTTATGTGGCTTTTTTTCCTTAAAGATTTATAACTAAACCATTAACATGGTTCCCTTGGGATTGAAACTTGGAATAGAAAATCTCCATCTAGGAATACATTTGCACTGTTTTAAATTTACACAGCACTAAACATAAGAATAAGATCTACCTCAAAGAGCTTACTGAACAGTCTAATATTTTTACCATTTTTCAGAGAAAAAATTGATCTAATTATCCATTTTCAGTAATTATTTTCTGAATGTATAACTCAGACAGGTATAATATAAAAGTATTATAGCAATCTACATTAGTCCATAATGTAATCTAACTACTTTAACATTTATCAATAGTTACCATATATACTTGTTCATAAGCCAAATATTTTTGGTAAAAAAGTGACGCATCAAAGAGCGGGGGTCAGCTTATAAATGGGTCTACACCATAATTTGATGATTTTAAACTCTATGGACTCATTGAATTGAATATCGAATACATTGTCATTTTGCTTACCTGGAGTGTTCGCAGGCACGGAGCCCCTCAGCTCCCTGTGGCCACGGTTTGCTGTTCCCAGTGGTGCCACTTCCTGCAGCTCCCATTGGCTAGGAACAGCAAACTGCGGCCCCTGGGAGCTGAGGGGCTCTGTGCCTGTGAACGCTCCAGGTAAGCAAAATGTCCAGGGCCGCTAGTGGCTTACCCTAACTGACCAGAAGCCCAAGTTTGCCAACCCCTGAAATATGGGGTCGGCTTATGAAAGGGGCATACAGTTTTTGCTATTTTTACCTAACCATCCTGGGGGGAACGGGCTAATGAACGAGTATATATGGTAATATGCATATAATGTGACCATTTCAATTAAAAGGTCATCAAGACAATGCACATGATCAGCTACTATCTTGAACAAATACTGTTAAGGCTGATACACAGTTGGTCCTTGGCAAAGATTCATAGATAATCTGACTAAAGACAAAGACTAATAAATTACAATTACATGCTTTGTACGATGCGATGGTGTAAACCTTCACCCATCACCTCCTGGTTTAAACATGGAATGTAATGGTAACTGTCTTTTTTCTTGTTGGTTTATGTAGCAGCATTCATGTTTTAAGTTTGTATTTGGTCACTATATGTTATGGTAAAAATCTTCCAATTTGTATGTCTAATGTTGAAAATTTTGGCCTCCATTTATTTTCTGGGAAAACAAATAGCGTAACCTTGTTCTATTTTTGATTTTTACTAGGGCTGTCAAGTGTTTAAAAATATTAATTGCACTGTTAAACCAGAATAGAGTACCATTTATTTAAATATTTTAGATGTTTTCTACATTTTCAAATATATTGATTTCCATTACAACACAGAATACAAACATGTACAGTGCTCACTTTATATTTATTTTTGATAAGTATTTGCACTGTAAAAAAACCAAAAGAAATAGTATTTTTCAGTTCACCTAATACAGTGGCTGTCAAACTTTTTTACTGGGGACCCCTTTTACATTGCAATCCTCTGAGTGCGAGCCCCTTTATAAATTAAAAACACTTTAATATATTTAACACTATTATAAATGCTGGAAGCAAAGTGTTATTTGGGGTGGAGGTTGACAGCTTGCGACTCCCCGAGTAATAACCTCGTGGCCCCCTGAGGGGTCCCGACCCCCAGTTTGAGAACCCCTGACCTAATACAAATATTGTAGTGCAATCTCTTTATCATGAAAGTTGAACTTAAAAATGTAGAGTTATGTACAAAACCACTACAAAAAATTTTGGAGCCTGGAAGTCCACTCAGTCCTACTTCTTGTTCAGCCAATCTCTCAGACAAAGAAGTTTGTTTACATTTGAAGGAGATAATGCTGCCCACTTCTTGTTTACAATGTCACCTGAATGTGAGAACAGGTGTTCTCATGTCATTGTTGTAGCCAGCGTCGCAAGATATTTACGTGCCAGATGCACTAAAGATTCATACGTGCCTTCATACGTCAACCACCATTCCAGGAGACATGCATCCATGCTGTTGATGGGTTCTACTTGATAACAATCCAAAGCAATGCAGACCAACACATGCTCATTTTCATTATCTGAGTCAGATGCCACCAGCAGAAGGTTGATTTTCTTTTTTGGTGGTTCGGGTTCTATAGTTTCTGCATCGGAGTGTTGCTCTTTTAAGACTTTTGAAAGCATTTTCCAGACCTCGTCGCGCTCAGATTTTGGAAGGCACTTCAGATTCTTAAATCTTGGGTCAAGTGCTGTAGTTATCTTGAGAAATCTCAGATTGATACCTTCTTTGCATTTTGTGAAATCTGCAGTGAAAGTGTTCTTAAAACGAACAATATGTGCTGGGTCGTCATCTGAGACTGCTATAACATGAAATATATGGCAGAATGCGGGTAGAACAGAGCAGGGGACATACAATTCTCCTCCAAGGAGTTCAGTCACAAATTTAATTAACGCATTTTTTTTTAACGAGCGTCATCAGGGAAGCATGTCATCTGGAATGGTGGTGGAAGCATGAAGGGGCATATGAATGTTTAGCATATCTGGCATGTAAATGCCTTGCAATGCTGGCTACAAAAATGCCATGCAAATGCCTGTTCTCACTTTCTGGTGACATTGTAAATCAGATGACGGCAGCATTATCTCCTGTAAATGTAAACAAAGTTGTTTGAGCAATTGGCTGAACAAGAAGTAGGACTGAGTGAACTTGTAGGCTCTGAAGTTTTACATTGTTTTGTTTTTGAATGTAACAAAAAAAATCTACATTTGTAAGTTGCACTTTTAGGACAAAGAGATTGCACTACAGTGCTTGTATGAGGTGAATTGAAAAATACGATTTCTTTTGTTTATCATTTTTACAGTGCAAATATTTGTAATAAAAAATAATATACACTTTGATATCATTTACAACACAATACAATATATATGAAAATATAGAAAAACATCCAAAATATTTAATAAATTTCAATTAGTATTTCTATTGTTTAACAGTGCAGTTAAAACTGATTAATCACAATTAATTTTTTTGAGTTAATTGCATGAGTTAACACTGATTAATCAACAGCCCTAATTTTTACTAAAAATACACATTCTGTAAGGTAATCATGTATGGACTGCAACTATGCCTAGACTGTATTTTCGGCAAGCTTCAAGCCAGCCTCTAGTTCTAAATGTACAGCTAACTGCAAAGGAATGCACACATTGCACACAGCAAAATCCTGCATTTATGCACATTAGCTTCTTGAATTTATAGTTTAGGTGAACAGCCACTTTTGCAGGCACAATCAGTTGTGTAGAAAAGTGAATGTGAATACAATTGAGCTCAGAGATGGAGAACATTTTGCCCTTATGGTCCTTTCTCCCATTATTGCATTGAAGAGTGTGGAGGAGGGACGTTATCGAGATAATTCACATCAATACAAATGATAGATATGTGTATGAGTGGGCAGACTCTAGTAGCAATGTTCATTTGAATTCTTAGCGTCTGACTGTCTGTGAAGGAGGGGGAGGCAGTTGTTTTAAGCTCACATGATAACAGTATTCTCTTCTTCCAAAACAAACTATAATTGGAAATATTTGTTCAGAATTCCATTCTCTCTAATGCAGCGTTACTTGTGGTACTGGTCCTCCAGGTCTAAATATCTACAGTAGATTCAGGTAACCAAACTAATGTTAGTGTACAGCAGAAATTAATATTCCTGATATAGAGAAAATAAGTGAATATGGGATATTTTGAAATATAATGAATTAACAGCATTCTTATAGTGTTATATAACCTTTGTCCCATTCCCCCCCGCCACCAGCCTACCAATTCTTTCCTGTTGTTGTTTTTCTTGTGTTGGTTCGATATGAACAATTAAAATATCAAAAAATAATATATTCCTTACAAATGAGATAACTTATACAAAGAACAAAAAAGAGAATTCACTGAGCTATTTTTCAATAGACATTGGAACAAAAAAAGGAGAATGTGCTATTTAACATGAGGAGAACAGACATTTTTTAAGTGTTTTCGTTTTATTTTTTGCCTTTATACATGATTTATCTTATAGCCTTGTCCTCAAATAACCATTTAACTAAAATGACACAATTTTGTAGCCAATGATCCATGACATTAAATATTTGGAAAAGCTATTGATTCATTGAACTGAAAAAAATTAAATATGTTGAGGCATAGCTTCAAAAATAGAATTTCATTTATTGTAAATTATAGTTGATCTTACATATTTTTTTTACTATTTAAAGTACAAAAACCAAGTACATCTATAAAGCATTCCATTTATTTGCGATTAGTCTGTAACTAAACAGTGATCCTGTTTTTTAAATGTAGCCAGATGTAGTGTTAAAGAAAAGCAGCTTGCACCTAAAGCATTTCCCCTTGTTCCCATGTCGTATTCCTCTGCATGTACCTCTTTCTGTTTGCATTAGTCATTCTCTCTAGGTAAATTGTCCATAAGACCAATGATTCCATTAGTAAATTATCCAGAAAATGCTGTCAGTGCACATTGTGACATTTTGTGCCACTGGTGGATTTGCTGCTATTCCAGTGGTCTAATTAACCTGGCAGTTATCTCCTGTACCCAACGTTGTCATCTCATTTTCCTGGGTTCAGACCTCTTCCTCCTCTTCCTCCCCCCCCCCTTTAAATGAATATCAAATTTACTATTGATTCCTCCCCCCTCTTTTTCCCCCCCTTCCTTTTGATTGGCAGTATCATCCAGACAAACAGAGCGCAGATGTGCCAGCAGGAGAAGTGGAGGAGCGTGTGCAGAGGTTCATCGAAATTGATCAAGCGTGGAAAATTCTAGGGAACGAAGAGACAAAAAAAGAGTATGACCTACAGCGCCATGGTAGGTTCCTACTGAGGAGTGCTGGCTGTAGTGGCAACAGCTCTTTAATGCAGGGGCTAGAATAGTAGTTAGATGGTATTTTAAAAAGCTTCTTGTTTCTGAAACAAATGTTTTATTTCCTCTTGTCCTCCTTTCATATTTGGATATGTTATTGATATTGATAAATATACATACATTAACCAGTAAAAACATTGAATTACTTCCAGTGAGGCACTAGGTAGTGGTACTTCTAATAATTTTAATAAATATGGAATTTAGACTGTGATTATGTAGTTGAGCCATTCTTTTTATCATTGCAGCAGTTTCAGTATATTTTCTTAACTACTTCAAGTTATGGCCAGTAGTATATTTTGTTGAGGCAGTTTAGATATAGGTACTGAGTAATTTATGTCTAAGATACAGTATATAATATGACTTTATAAACACTTCAAAATTATTAAGGCACATTCTTTTTTGGGTGTGTATTTTAGGATAGCTTTCATAAATCATCTCTAATACAATTACTCTTTATGAAGCAGGTTTATAAATAATATTCCAGTAAAACACATTAACTAGGCAGCATTTCTTTTTATACATCTCAGAAAATAGCTTCTTAGAACAGCGACAGGCTGTTGTGAGAAAGAATGGGGGGAAATGTAGGTCAGGTCTGTCACACATGGGCTACCATTACATGAAGTGATAGGCTGTCTTTCTGTTCTGGCCTCAGGATAGGAGTCCCTCAGCCTTCCATTAGAACCTTCAATAAATGTATATCCACCCTACATGTTAATGGGGGGAGTCAATAATAGCGTATTGCCTGTGGGGAAAACACTCCGTCGTGCTCTGCAGTAACACACTCTGGTCCAGCATTGACGTGTAGCCACCACCACTTTTCAATGTGTCTGATAAAAGCCCACTGTCTCTGCAGCTTATTGAATTCCCTTCCATTGTACATTGGCACACCATCAAACCTTTCTCTCTTGCACTGATTTTAACTCCCCTGCTGCAAAGGTTACCAGAACTTTATTTGAGAAACAAAAGCTTAGTCATAGTAGCAGATATACATCATTGTAGGATAAGAAGAAAGATATACAGTGCATAGAAGTTCATTTTCAGCATGAATTTCTAATTATATTTTAATATATCGCTTTCTCAGAGTGTGTGTAAGTATTGAGGGGAAGGCAAAATTTTAAAAAGAATAGCTGAACAAATGATTTTCAAACTGGATTTGTGTTTTTTTTCATTTAAGCAGTATTATGATTACATAGAAATGACCTATTACCTCAGCGCTATTCCCCCCCCCCCGATTCAACTTCAGAATAGGAATTTCTCATAACTCTCATAACACTTCATTATGCTTTTAGATTTTTACAGCACTCTTGTCAGCCACTCTAATAACTACTGCATGCTTAGGTGTGATGAAATTAATAAGAGTTTCAGCTATAAATTTTTATTTTTATGTATGTGATGGGTTTAATTTAAAGCCTTAATGTATACCACAGAATTTTAATATACTGGACTCAATTCCACCAGTGCAGTCAGTGGAATTACATCAGGAATTAATATAGTATATTCTGTCTTCCTGTGGTGGTAGCAGACACAGATTGCTTTTAAGTAGCTTTGTTTTTAAAGCGTCTTAGTGTGAATTAAAGGTGCATTAATGTGTGCTGAGACTATTGCATCCAAAGTTGTTGTTCTAGAGAGTTATCTCAAGAGAATGTAAAGACACTTAAAAAAGGGAAAACAAATTGTACATTATTTATATGAACCTGAAAACTCCTTTGGCACTCCCAATTGTGTATCATGAAGATTATGCATTTTAAAATATAAGGTTCTGTTCACACAACACTGTTGTGATTCAAATAAAGTTGTGCACAGGATGTACACTTCCACTGTCACTTTGAATTTCAGCCACTTCACAGTAAGTTCATTAGCAGCAGAATGGCAGTGAAATTGACTAGAATCCTGTTCTCTAAATTGCCAGTACAGCACACTTCAAAAATAATGATTCTGATAAATTTCATGGACACTTCTGCTAGGGCAGGAACAAAGGGGAAGAGTTTGGCTCAGATACTTATCCAAATTTATTTGGTCTGGAAATCTTACAGGAACTGCCTTTTGTGTATGCTTTGTGAACATTTCACTAACTCCTTGTTTTGCCAGGTTGGAAATGAAATAAGAACACCACTTTTTCATAATATTGAATCATCTGCTTCTAATCCTTATCAAAAGCATGAAGGAGAAGGAAAAACGCACATTATGGTTTACCTATTAAAAAAGGAACTTCTTTCCAGATCTGGTCTAAGATTCATTCATTTCTGATCATAACTCCCCTTCCTAAAAGATTCACATTCAATTAGTTTGAGTGGCTAATCTGAATTAGGCTAAGACTCCATTGAACATCCCAACCTTATATACAGTGCAAATGCTCAAATCCAGCTAAGTTGGTGGTGGTAGTAGTTACCAAATGTTACCATTTGACTGGTGGTTTATGTGCAATGGGTTTGATTCTCATGGACGTGTCTACATCACAAAATATTTGAATGGTCCTGTATTCCTCTCAGAAGTTGCCCTTCCAAGTTAGTGTTTATAAACATAAGGGAACATACTTGCACTGCTGCCTTTCTATGTACCTGTACCTATTCTATGTCTGAAGGCTTTAAGTCTCTAGGGATCTCTGTATGGTACTTCTTATGTGCACTGAATTATCAAAACATTAGTTTTTAAACAATGTGTAAAGGTGAGGAAGTCCCTATACACCCCCCTTGTGGCCCAGTGTAATGCTGCAGGTATGCCCCACCTTAATTTCCCCTGTTTTGGGTGGCAGTAGGTTCACTTTAACAGCCTTGGGGAAAGAAGCCAACACAAACTAACAAAATAGTGTTTCCTCTTTCAGTAAGACTTAAGGAAAGGAGTAACTACAGTAGATAAATCATAAGGTCCTCACCTCAAAACCCTGGTTCATCTCCCAACTTAAAGTCCACAAAACAAAGCCTTTCGTTAGTCTGGTCTCCTAGAGCCTGAGAGAAAACAGCCATTACATACTGCAGCCTACATAGCTTCTACTACCCTCTCTCTCACTCAGCTTCCACTTCCTGTTTATATAACCCTAGGCCAAGGCAAGGTCTCCTTGTTTAGGCTCTAGAGTGTCCCTTAAAGTTGTTGTACACTCCTTCACACAGTGCAGAGCAGCATAAAAAGCAAAAATATACAACAGTTTCTATTTTTTTAATAGAAAAGCAATTCTGAAGAACTCTTTTTCCCCCCCTTTAACGTAAACAACTTAGGCTCAGCATGCCTAAGCGTCAAAGCTTCTATCTTTATAAATTCATGGAGAATAGGTCTATCAATGGCTATTAGCCAGGATGGGCAGGGATGGTGTCCCTAGCCTCTGTTTACCAGAAGCTGGGAATGGGCGACAGGGGATGGATCACTTGATGATTAGCTGTTTTGGTCATTCCCTCTGGGGCAGCTGGCATTGGCAGCTGTCTGAAGACAGGATACTGGGCTAGATGGACCTTTGGTCTGACCCAGTATGGCCGTTCTTATGTAAATATCTTAGACTTACAAAATGTCTACTCTTTGGAGTGGTAAGCTTTTCACATAAATTTGGGCTCAGATGCAGACTCAGTGATTTTGCTATAGCTCTGCAGTTGAGCAGATAAGCTCCAAAACAATATTAAAGAGGATTTTGGAAAGCTTTTGTAAAATGTAAAGAAAAATTATTAAAATCCTGTAATAACCAAGTTAGCCAAGTTTCCCTTATCAGGAAGGACTGGTGAAGTGCTCAACTGTTGGAAGGATTCTTGAACATTGAGTTTAGGGTTTCCCAGATAATTGGGGGGAAAATAGCTGGTTTTAAAATATCCTTGTTTGCAGTTTAGGGCTTCACTTACGGTATCATCACTTTTAAAGCTTCAAAACTGTCCGGGGGGGGGGGGGGGTGGTTCTCTTACCCTCAGCTTTGGGCAAATCCCTTTGTGTGAGGTGGAAATACTATAGTGGTAGCTGGAGATTTAGAAATGGAGTCTTAAACTGGTCCAATTGTGAAGAAATGCAGAACATTAAAAGAATGAGTAGTTTACCTTTCATTTTTTCATCTTCTTGTCGCACACTCATTTTAGTTACGGGTTTTTTGAAAATGAGCGCTCTTCCCTCATCCCAACTTTCCCTTCTCATCCTACATTGAAATCATAATGCTGCATCTGACATCAGAATGTGGATGCGGAGCTGATTGCTACAAGAGTAGCATTACAACTTCACTGCAGGATCAAACAGGAGAAGCAAGAGAGAAGTGCTAGCTATTAAAAGCATTTTTATAGGCACAAGTGGCAAAGAGACCTCTGACTAGCATATGACAAGAAAATAGAGATATTTTAATATGGTGTATTTTTAGTTGTTCCCTAGTATGAAAATCCCTTTTAAAAAAAGCATAAGTAAAGCTCAAAAAAGCCTTTTAAAACCAAAATAAAGCTTCAAGCACAGCCACAATGTGGCAGGCCCTGTGGGACTCTCTGAAACCCTGCAGTTTGCCTGGCAGGTCTACCACTCTTTAAGTGACAGCACTGTACATTGTATTTCTGGCTAAGGATCTTAAAATTGTGGAACTTCATGGGCACTCGGTGACTTAGGGAATTGATAATGGGACACAGAGAGCCTTTTACCACTAGGTCGTTAAAAATCCAGGCCATGTTCATAGTGGCTGTAAATTAACCCATTGGTGGCTGTTTAGCCTGTGTGCAATGAGTTAATCTCATTCTAGTCCTAAAAGCACAAGTAACTATTCACAGTCGTACCTTAAAGACTAACAGATTTAGTTGGGCATAAGCTTTCATGGGTAAAAAAACCCACTTCTTCAGATGCATCCACGAAAGCTTATGCCCAACTAAATCTGTTAATCTTTAAGGTACCACTGGACTCATTGTTTTTGTGGATACAGACTAACACAGCTACCTCTCTGATATTCACAGTGGTGTCTCTTACTAATAGTCGCAGTTTAGGTCAGATTGAATGGCCCAGAGAGACAGAACTAATTTCTCAGACATAGAAATGATTTCTCCCTCCAGAACAGAATTATTACACATTAATAGGACTGTGTGGTAAAACTTTTTTTTCCCCATTGACTGTACTGTACCTGTGAATAAACAGCAGGGAGACTTCTTTCCCCCAGGGGGCTTGGCTACACTTACAAATTTGCAGCGCTGCAGCAGGGTGTGAAAACACACCCTCTCCAGCGCTGCAAATTGCGGCGCTGCAAAGAGCCAGTGTGGTCAAAGCCCCAGCACTGGGAGCGCGGCTCCCAGCGCTGTCCGTTATTCCCCACAGGGAGGTGCAGTACGGACAGCGCTGGGAGAGCTCTCTCCCAGCGCTGGTGCTTTGACTACACTTAGCGCTTCAAAGCGCTGCCGCGGCAGCGCTACCGCGGCAGCGCTTTGAAGTGCTAAGTGTAGCCACAGCCCCAGTTTGGCAATGGAGTCAGTCTTAAAAGTTGCTGAGCACTTCCACCCTGATCTAGCAAATCACTAGGCAAGTGCTTAATTTTGAACTCTTGCATAGTTCCCTTAAAAAGGGTAACTTTTAGCAAATTAAATTGGCTGAGAATCGGGAGGTGGAATTTTCAAAGGGACCTATATCCCAGCCTCTAGTTCTTTATGAATTTAGTGTCCAGGTTGCAACTTGAAAGCTTGACCAAATATATGCATATAATGTGAAAATATTTACTTGCTACACATCAGAGGCAATGAAGGAGATCAGTGTTGTTACCTCTTACATCATACCACTATTAAACTATAGTATTTTTGTTTAAAAATAAATATTTAAGAAGCAGTGTTTTATTTAAAACATGGGATATTACTTTTAGGAACAATTCTCAACTCTCACCCTCCTTTCCTCAAAACTTTTACTGAAATCATATTTATGTATTTTTGTAACACTTCCTAATGTTTATTTTAAATTAAACAGACTGCCGGTTAGTAAAAAACCATAGAAGTACGTGAAAAATAATAAATATATGGTGTGCTAAAAAAAACAAAAACCCACAAAAGCTTCCACCTCTAGCAGTACCAAAGTTTTGAATACCAATGTGACTTATTTTAAGTTTGTGATTATTGAGGCCCGCTAGGTATTTCACACTGTATTCAGTCTGGCAATGTATAAGCTGTACCATTTTTCTTCATAACTTAACTGTAGTTATAAAAAATTCGAACACTTCCCAGAATATTGATCACTGAGTATTGCAATTTTTAACTCTTCTTAGTAGTTTAAAAAGATTGGATTTTCATTTATCATTTGTTTAAAAAACCAAAATATTTATTGTATCCCTAAGAAAAGCTTAAAAACCTTTCCTCCTTTAAATTTCGTGAATGACCCAGCAAGAGCTCTAGTAAATCTTTACTGAACCAAGCTGCTAATAGTTATTTGATGTTATTCTGCAGCCTTAAAGAATCTCAGTAGATTTTCCTTTTAATCTCCTTGAATTGCAGGCTCATAAACCTCTCTGATGAGCCTGCCAGTGTTTTCTTAGATCCTACAGTCGAGACAATGGATCTGCAGAATCCTTTCACCTCTTGTCAGAAAAATGCAATAGAACACAAGGTCATGGGGCCTGTACTTCTAAAGATTTAATGATTGTTTTCAAGTAACTGTGGAAAACCAGATCATCTTATTTTGTATCTGCGTTCAGGAATGGATCTCAAAATATGCAGATCTAAACAACTTGATGAGTCAAATGTATATACATATCTATTTAATCATACAAAACATAGAGCTAACTTCTGGTATGAATACCAGTTTGAATAACCTTTTTATCTCCCCAAACCATAAAAATGAGCTCTCATCAACCAGTAGCTGTGGAGAGTTGTAAGATGCAAGTTAAAATAATAAAGATGGGCACACAGCTATTATTAAATAACACAGACTCTGTGGATATTGCAAGATTAGTAATCTTGCAGACAAATTGCAAAACTCAGATCAGCCTTCATTTTCTATAATTAATAACCAGCCAAGTCCAAAAATCCATTTATGCTGTATTAAAACATTTTAGATTGGATAATATGTTGAACGGGGAAATTTAGAGATTAAATTAGCGTTGTTCAATTTTGAAAAAAAAGTTTGCTGTTAGAAGCAGTCAAGCAAATAATTGTAGCATACAAAATAAAGTGATAGCATGTGTATTGGGTTGTATGTTATGCTTGAAGGCTTTACAGAGAGACCATGTTAATTGAAAATTAACTTTTTTGAAGGTAACCTGATTATCAAATCATTATTAAAGCTAATTACAGGTCAAGCATCATATTATGAATGACTTTTAATGATAATGGGTCGAATTATTTCCTGCTGTAACTCTGTTGATTTCAGTGGAAGTACACTGAGGATGAATCTGGCCCATTGAAATTTTTTAATTGCAGCAGTGGACAGGAAAAGCACAGTTGAAATTCTAAACATCAGGCTCCATCCTATAGGGTATTTGAGTTAGAGGGTCTGCAAGTGGCCTGATTTCCTCAGTCTCCCGCCCATTTCCAAAGTCAACAAAGGTGTTGTAGGAAGCATGGTGGGGATTGTGAGAGAAACCGTGCTCCCCTCACATCACTGCTTCTCCCTTGGTTTACCCCTGTCCATGCTTGTGTGTTGAAATCCCCTTCATGGTGGCATGTGCCCTCTCAGCTCCCACATGCGTGCCACCTGTGAAGTACTACATCCATTCGCATACCCGTTTGTATGAGAAACTTGTCCTGATATAGAGCACTCCTTCATGAAATCTGTGAAGGGTGGCCTGTTTTTCAGCCCAATTTATGTCTTCCCCCTTCAAGGGAAGCTGGGAACTGGTGGGACCTCCACAGCCTAAGGTAACTTTTTTTTCTCTGCCTGCTCACTACACTGCAGAGGGGAAGTTGGACCTATCCTGCCCTCTGAAACTTTCTCCCCTTTCCTCACAAGTTTATCTTTCTCTTGCCCCACCTCTAAGAGAAGAGGCCTCATTGTGAAGTCATCTTCTTGTCCCATGAAAGAGAATAAGAAAGTAGATAGGTGGTTTTTTCTCCCAAGTCACTACCGCAGAATCGGCAAAGAAGAGACCGAAGGAGACTTTTTTTTGTTTCTGCCAGAAATATGCATGGTTTCCATTATAATAAATGCTTTTATGACTACCAGTCTGTAAGTTGGATTGAGCAGAACCCAAGTAACGTTAAAATATACTTCGCATGAATTGAGACCATACTAAACTTTCATTTTATGTTGGGCATTTTATTTTAGACACATTACAGTTTTTGAGTAGGTGAAAGAAAATGGGCAAAAGAATGCTGTGCCACAGTGCGACTAGTTCTAGCTAAAAGCACTACCCTAGCTCTTATTTGGCTAATTCAGAGCAAAGACAACAGTAACTGAACATGATTTCTCAATGTGATGCTGTGTCCAAAAGACCTAGTGCGATCCTGGGATGCATAAATGAGAATCTCAAGTAGTAGTAGAGAGGGGTTTTTTAACCTCCGTATTTGGCAATGGTGTGACCGCTGCTGGAATAGTGTGTCCAGTTCTGGTGCTCACAGTTCAATAAGGATGTTCATAAATTGGAGAGGGTTCAGAGAAGAGCCACAAGAATGATTAAAGGATTAGAAAATATGCCTTATAGTGATAGACTCAAAGAGCTGAATCAGTTTAGCTTAACAAAGAGAAGGTTAAGGAATGACTTGATTACAGTCTCTACATTGGGAACAAATATTTAATAATGGGTGCTTCAGTCTAGCAGAGAAAGGTGTAACACCATCCAATGGCTGGAAGTTGAAGCAAGACAAATTTTGACTCCCCATTTTTAAATCAAGATTGGATGGATACCTAGCACGCTCATGGAATTACTTTGAGGAAGTTCTGTTGCCTGTGTTATACAGGAAGTCAGACTTGATGATCACAATGGTCCCTGCTAGCCTTAGAATCGATGACTCTCTGAATGAGAGAGATTGGTTGACAGGTATCTTTCAGTTATCTTTTTCCCTCATACTCCTTTTGTGTCTCTCTTTTAATAGTAGCAAAGTGTGAGAAGTGTGTGGGTTAATTTTATTTTAATCTGTACCTCTTTAATATACTGTATGTATTTGGGATAGGCTAGGCCAAGGAGGTTTTATTGATCCGTTCATTATCTCTGAGTTCTCTGATTTGTTTTAATTGCCTTCATTTAGCTAATTTAGATGATATTTCAAGTAAAATTAGAATCACAATTTAGTTGCAAAAGAAAGCCTAGAACATAGGCCAGTTTTATACTAACTGGCTGTTAGTTAATTAATTGCATTTTTAAAAAAGAATAATTCTTAATGTCCAGTGTTAATTACCATTTTCACTAATATATAAAGGCAGTTAAAATAAGTGTTTCATTTCACTACTGATAAATTAATATTTGCTAACTGCTGTGTTGTGTATAAGACTGACACCAACATGGTAGATCCACAATTAAAAAAACAAACAAACTTTTGTTCAAAGATATTCTTTTCGATGATCAAATGTTAACCATAGAGAAATTTCTGACTGCTAGTTGATAGGGTCAAGCATATATAATTGGTTCATATGTTCCCTTGCTACAACAATATAATATACCACTGGGGGCGGGATTGATTTAAGTCACCAATTTAAATCATGATTTAAATCAGCAAGCAGGAAACCATTATTTAAATCATCCATTTAATCTTGTTTTACATTTGTATTGTTTAAATTATTTTCCTAAAGAAAGGTTCATTCTCACTAGTGTCATATATAATCACTAACACATACACTTTACACTAAATTTGATCATTCTTTTTGCTAACCAGGAGGATATACACACGTATTTAAGCAATTCTTTGGATTAACATACATTTATTCAGATTCTTATTTTTTTATGATTGTATATTGTTAGAAAATGAATGACTCTTTTATTTACTAGGTAATTAATATTTATCCATATTTGTGTCGAGATGCACTTGGATGGAAATTTAAATTAAATTAAAATGCACAAAAACAGCATTTTATAAATTTTTATTAGTTAAATAAAATAACCTTAAAAGTGCTGGATACATAAAGAAAAAAAGGTAGTTTTCTCCAAACATGTTCTGCATTTAAAATTGATTTTATTAAATTAAGTATTATCTGTAATAAGTATATTGCACTGATACTTTTTCTGTACACCATGTCCTTTAAGGTTTTAGAAATAAAGCCTCTTGCACTTCATTTTTATTCATATATTGGCAGAGGAAAACAAGCTTGCTTTCTTTTTCAACTCCCAATCAGTTTCTCAACTTAGAATGAACTAGTCGAATGAACTGAAATGAAGAAACTGTTTTTTCTGTAACTGCAGAAGAGGCTACTGCTGTCAAAAGTTGGTTTAGCACTTCAACAAACTCTAAGTCCAGGTGCTTAGCCTGTGACTTCATTTCATTGGTTTGACTTTCTTTAAGACTTTGGCAACAAATGTACTGCTTGAATATTTTTTAATTTAAATGATTTTAATACATTATAGTAAGTTTAGGCCTTAATATATGTTGTCATTTCAATTTTAATTTTAAATTTCTTTAATTGATTTTTATCCACTCTACATACTACTGTGCTGTCAAATTAAGAATCCTAATTATGAATGGCTTGCTTTATACAGTTAATGTTTCAAGTTGACTTATGTAATAGTTTTATATGTTCTAAAAGTTTTAAGTAATTGCTCTCATATCATAAGCGTTAATACCATTATATAGAGAATGGACACTAGACTAGATTTAGCCTATCTACAGGGAAAGGTGCAAATTAATTTGTTATATAGTCGCCTCATCTAGTTTCATACAAGGGGGGAAAAGTGTTTAAATTTCTAATAACACAACAGTCTACATGCATATCAATCTTACCTAAGGTCCAGGTAGGCCTACTTTATCCCAGACAACTCCACCTCAGAAAACTGAGGTTCAGTCTACTTTACAGTAGCCTCTGCCTTTTTCCCCTTTTCTTCGGGGTCTGAGTTTTTAACCACCTCATAGTTCTTTTTTAGTTTCCTATCTGGTTTCTCTCTTACTATGGATACAGTTGTATGTAGCTGGGATTAAAGTAAAACTTCAAAATGAATGACACCTGCATTGTCACTTAAGTATCTGTAAATGGGGCTATCGCAGGGATCGGCAACCTTTGGCACGCAGCCCGCCAGGGTTTGTTTACTTGCTGCGTCTGCAAGTTTGGCCAGTCGTGGCTTCCACTAGTGGGCCGCATGCCAAAGGTTGCTGCGCCGGTTTGTTTACCTGCCGCGTCTGCAGGTTTGGCCGATCACGGCTCCCACTGGTCATGGTTTGCTGCTCCAGGCCAATGGGGGCTGCGGGAAGCGACACGGAGCGAGGAATGTTCTGGCCACTGCTTCCCGCAGCCTCCATTGGCCTGGAGTGGCAGACCGCGGCCAGTGGGAGCCGCGATTGGCCAAACTTGCAGACACGGCAGGTAAACAAACCGGCCCAGCCCTCCAGGGTGCTTACCCTGGTGGGCCGCAGGCCAAATGTTGCCAATCCCTGGGCTATTGGATGCTGTGGTGTGCTTTCCTGCATAGTGTGCTCAGCTCCTGCTGGAAGTAACCATTTGTAATCCTATAGCAGAAAATGCTAACAATCAGACAAGACTTGTAATATTTTATAAACATTTATAAGTGTTTGTATGTCCTTCACACCAAGTATATATGGTGGCTAGTATATAGGACAGAGGGATACTTCCACAGTATCGGCTGCACACCACCTTATAGCAGTGACTTTACACGGTTCTCTTAGTAAGTGCTGAAGCCAGTAGGCCTGCCCTGCCCTGCCTCTCATGTGTCACTATAGGAACACTTTTTTGCCCTCCTCTTCCTTCCAAAGGTAGCAGGCCTGCTAACTGAAGCACCCACTGAGTGGAGGAAACAATGCTCGTTCAGTAATAATGGCGTAATCCTGACTAGTGCCTAACTGTCTATAGTCGTCTTCCTGCTCCTTGTCATGTCTGCCAGTGGCCTTTAGTCTTTATATTCCTGCCAAGCAGGTCCTGCTAGTCATACATTTTCCTCTCTCCCTTCCCTCCGAGTCCACTCTGTGTCTAGTGCACAGCCACCATGGGCACTTACGCTCCACACAGGTCCTGGATCTGCTTTATCTCCCTCTCCTGGGAAAGATTTTCCTGCACCATGGTATCCTGATGTACCTCAATGATGTCTTCTCCATGGGCAGTTTTTCCTTAGTCCCTGGATTCTTCCCTCAGTAGTCCCTTTCACTGTCTTTTTTTAAGCTGCTATCCTCAGTTTCTCTCATCCAAATAGAAGGGCAAAAAGTCCTGAGGAAAAGGATAGGCCGAGGCCTCCATTTCAGAGGATGGTGAAATACTCTGTTTCCATTGAGGAACATAATATAAATGCACAAAGTCATACAGTGCCCTGAAGAGAAACCTACCTATATGACCATAGGAAGGCGAGTAGATGCGTTTGCCCAAGTTATGTAAAGACCCTGAAACTCAAAAGAGCCTCAGGCTTATTCACTGAATAGGAATCTGAAATCCACCATTTAAGAGGGATTATGTTGTTTTAGCTGCAGCTCTGTGACAGGCCATGTCCTATGTTGTAACCTCTAAAGGCCTTGAGCAAACTGCATATATCAAATCTAAGTAGGCTGGGAAAGTATAAAAACTAGTTAAGGGTCTTTGTTCCTCCAATATGATGTGTCAAATTGCATTACATGCTTTACATTCCATTTCATGCTGTGCTTCATCATTGCTACATGTGGATCTGTGAGCATCAGAACATCTAAATCTCACTTGGTACAGGCCAGGACTATCATTCTAAAACTGTTTGGATAGATCCTGTATATCATAAAAGAATGTCTGGACCTCAGCAAACTATGACTCTCTCTAGACAAGAAGGTTAATTCTGAGGCCTCCTTTCAGAAGCCCAAGAGTAAGCAGGGGCCTAGCATTTCGGCCCCAGAAAAGTAGCTACATCTGTTATTCTGGGCATTTATATCATGCTTGTCACAATGGTAGCTAAACTTAAAAATGAAAGCTTGCCCATTTAAACCTCCCTCCCATCCTTTGGGGTGACTGTATGACCTATTTAAATCAGTATCCTGCCCTTCAATGTTTTCTTAAGCTTTTGGAAGCATCTTTGGGGTATTGTGAGTCACTCCCAGCCTTATAACAAAGACATGGGCACCAAAACCATTTTAGAGAAATGCCTCTTTGACCACATTCATGAGTGGGCCATCCAGTGACTTGACTGGTCAATGGTGTATACATGGGACTACCAATGTATAGGTAAGAAACCAAATAGTTCTGTCTCTTCAGTTTATCAGAACTGAACATGTATCACTACTTTCTTTTCTTTTAGAAGATGATCTAATGCAAACATGGCCAGTGGATGCTCAAATTTATCTTGAAGACATGTCCTGGAATAAGGGTATGAATGTTTCACTTTTTTTATTTGGGGAGAGGCGGGATGGGATAGCTAATAGACTTGGCTAGAGTCATCCTGGCTGCTTCCTCATGGCTGGTCTACTCTACCGCTTAAGTTGATCTAATCTACATAGCTCAGGGGTTGAAAAAGCTTCCCCCTCATGCTTCCCTGCGATGCAAGTTTCAATGCAAGTCCATACCAGGGCTATGTCAGCAGGAGAGCGCAGCTGCATTGGTGCACCTGCACCGATGTAACACCGTAGTGTAAACTTGCCCTCAATCTTTGAGCCTCTCTGAGCTTTTTAATGTGCCTTGACTGTGATGACTGGAGATGTTTGCTAAGTTTTCTATATCTCGTTTGACATGTTATTATTCTGATTTATCTAAACTTCTGTATGTTGCTTGTCTTTCCCTTTGAAATTTACTTCCTCCCCCTTCTTTTTTTGTTTGCTTGTTTGTTCTCTTTGCTTGTATTTTGACTTTATTTAATTTTTGCTGCTCTATTCTTCATTGCCCAATATTTTTACTTTTTCCTCATCTGTCTCATCCTCTCATATCTTTATAAGTTGTGCAAATGCCCTTCCTCAGTGCTGCTAGATATAGATTTGGAATTGCCACTTGGCTTTCCATGGTAGTCAATAGTTTTGTTCCCTTTGCTGTTTTCAGTGGTAGAGAAAACCCTTCCTTCCTCAGAGATGCAAGTGGGTTTGAATCCTTTGCTGTTCTCACACATAAGATTTCCATTTTGTCAATTCTTCACCTCTCTATTTCATTATAATTTTGGGTTTTTTTATCATTTGACGTTTTATTTTAAAAAATCATGGAAACTGTAACTTGCCCTCTCCTTTATGCTTCCGCTGTCTCCTCCAACCTAACTTCAGAACTGTTTTTGAATCTTCATAACCTGCATTACTGAGGCCAATTATTAATCACAGAAAACTGTATTTACATCCTATCTGTTTTCACATAAGTGATTTCCAGACTTCTCCAAGATTCTTGGCATTCTCTCAGAATCCAGCCCTCCTTGCTCAGAGTTCACCACTGGTTCTCTGCAGATTCCTAGCACCACTTCATTGGTGGGGTTACACTTTTTAAAATTTAATAATTATTGTTTGTTTTTATTAATGCTAGGCACAGGGAGCACCTCATAGTCAATGAAACACTAGCCTTTTATGTTACAGATATAGCTATCTGAGGGTTAAATACTGTTGAAGGAACTGTTGTATTCAGGCTCTACCTTTCCTAAGTGATAGGAGGTCCTTCACAAACTCTGCAAATGTATAACTTCCATCATTAGTTCAACAGTAAGATTACATATTTCAGTCTTAAAAAGGAGCTTTGTAATGATGGCTTCAAACAATTTTTCTTTTTTAAATTGTTTGTTTCAACAGATGAAGAATGTTATACACGCTTATGCCGGTGTGGTGGGAAGTATACGGTCTCCAGAAATGAAGCTGAAGAGGTTTCCTTGGTTTGCTGTGACACATGTTCATTAATTATAGAGATCCTTCGATGAAATAACAGTTGTTCCACTTGCACGTGTTGGTTTCATTCAGCTGAATAGTCAGTGGACAGACTCTGTTAGTAAATGTTTCAGGGAAAAGGTGCGCTAGCACACTGTCAGGGCTGAAAAGGAGGGCTTAAATCTATTTTAGGTTTTAACCAGAAGACCTTAAACAAAAGAGCTGTAAGTGGTTCAGTTAATCAAATTAGACACATTTCTGTACTTAATAGAATTTGAACTGTCCTGTGAAAATGGTGCTTGTCCTGTTTGTTTTCACGGATTTGAAAACTGTCCTTTTCCTGCCCGAAAACTGAGTGCTTTCATCATTTAATTAATTTATTTACATTCCATTTGTAGAAGTAGCACTGAGCTTTCTGGTTTAGATGCCACTCCTTTCTCCATAAGATTATAGCAGTTGTAGCTGGGGGACTACCTTCAGAGTAGCTAAATCTCACATTACCATCAAAGATGACAAAAGTTACCTTATAAACACTTAACATGAGAAGTATTTTTCTGAAAACAAAACTGTTACTGGAATTGGAAGAGAATGGAGATCAGCCTAATATGTTAAAAGGAGGGAAGGTAAAATTCCTAGGAAGCAGCTGCTGTACAAAACAGTGGTCCTGTGCCTTTTTAAAAAATGGTCAAAGCTTTTTGAGCAATCTTACATTATGCATATGCAACTGAATTGAGGGGCTTATGTGCACAAAGTTGTTACCTCTTTCCTACATATCGTGTTAGTTGACTCAGTAGATAAGATCAAGGCCATGTAATAGTTCAGTGACATCTCCCACATATTAAGGACTGCATTTCTGCAAATGTGCTGTTTAAAGTGTTGCTAATACACAGAGTGGTTCTGCCACCTCAAGAATTTGCATGGTGACTTGTGTCCAAGAAACAGCTTTGCAATCATAGCTTTGTTTAAGTCATTTGGACTTTTAATTTAACTACATTTGTAATATTTTATTAATGGAAACTTGAGCGTAGGTCCACAGTAGGATTTAGGCACCAAGTCAAAAATCTAGATCCTCAAAGCCCCTGCTCAGCTGCTGCCTAACCCGGCATGTGGCTAAAATCTCTAGGTGCCTAGGTTGCCAGTGGTGAAATCCCCAACGTGCCTACATTTCTGTGAGTGGACAAGTACAAAGCCACCTAAGTCCTGACACCGCTGAGCTACTCAGGCTCTGATTTGGTAGGTGTTCTTAGAGTCTGCCTAAGAGCATGCCTACTTGATTGGACCCCACATAAAACAGGGTGGGTATAGCAGTCTCCCAATACCCAGTAGCTGAACACTCACCTGGGATCTGAGTGATCTGGGTTTAGGTCCCCACTGTGCTTGATCTGGAGCAAGGACTTGCACCCAGGTCTATCCCATCCTAGATGAGTATCCCAATCACCAGGTTATAGGGTATTGTGAATGAGTCTCTCCTGTTGATGCTGTTCTACTTAAATAGACTGGAACCTGGGTCTCACAGATGAATATCCTAACCACTGAGCTATAGAGTCACTCTCTCTGGCCCAATTAATAATGGCCATCATCGCTACTTAATTTTTTTTATGAGAAAAGCCTGACCTGGCTTAAACTCTCACTTATGGCTGTGAATCCCTAGTGAAGATGGGTGCCCAGCTACCCTTGAGGGGCAGGGCAACTCATGCTGTATATGTTCTGTGGAATGTTACTGAAAAATGACTGCATGGGGTGTCTGAGGACATAAAGTATCTAACAGAGAAACTGGTACATTTAGCTGTGTGAGGGTCAATGGCTGTATTACAGACTGATTTTTAATAGAATCGGCATATGACAGGGATGTGCTCTCACCTGCATTATTATTTAATGTTCTAATAGACTATCTGATTGGGGACAATATAGGAGGTGGGAAACTTAAAGATTCATTTTCTGAGGATCTCAAGTGTTTGGATGATATTGCCTTACCTGGTATTGACCAGCTAATGCTGGAAGAACTGCAAACAACTGCAGAATCTATGGGACTTCAGATTAATGGTTATAAAACCAAAGCCTTGCATGCCTCCTGTAAAATGGAAACAAAGGAACTGCCAGTGCAGCAAGTTGATGTCAATGACACTGAATAGGTGAATAGTTTTATCCATTTGGGTAGTCAGTTGACAACAGGAAGTGCTGTATCCAAAGAAGTCATATGTTAGATTGGTTTTAAATTAACTGCATTTCACCATCTTCAGAGCCCTCTATTTGGGCAGCAGGATATGTGTGTTACAATTAAGAGTTCAATGCAGTAGTGATGATAACTCTGTTGTATGGAGGAGAAACATGGCCATTAAAAACAACTGAAAGAGAATACTAGACAGTTTTTAGTGTCAAAAGTTACGGCATATTCTTAAAATCCCTTACTTTTGCAACAAACTAGATGATCCTGGCAAGTTGCAAAAGTTAGCACCAATGGTGGGGTCATGTCCAATGTGAAAAAGGAGGTACACTTTTACAGAAGATTAATAGAGCTGAGGTTGAAGAAAGCAGAGCATGAAGCCAACCATGAATGAAGTTGGAAGATACTATTTTGAGGGATTTAAGAAGCCTAAATCTTCCCAGCCTGACTCTTGCTGAAGGAAGAAAACTTGCAAGGGACCATTCAAGATGGAAGTCCATTCTATGTGCCACCAAAGCTACATCAGAGCCATGTGAATCTGCTGCTGCTTATGCCCCACCACTCTCCTTAGTATTTTGTTCTGCTTAGTTTGGGTAGCCTCCTGACTCAGCTTGCTGCCTTCTGTTAATACCATTCTTAGGTGCTTAGCTCTCCCCATGCATTGTATAGGGAGACTGGGTACCTAAAATTAGGCATTGTGATGCTGAGCCAAAATCTCCTGTAAGGGTCTAGCCCTTATAGTATAAGACACTTTCTTGTGTGTAAAGGGACTCACCATGAATGGTTAAAGAAAGCTGAATAACTTATTCTGTAATTACAACAGCATTTAATTTCCATAACTGACTTCAGCATATGTTTTATTCTAGATGTTAATAAAGTGAGACTTAAGCTCAAAAAGTCACATAATGTTTAATTTATTGTAAATACATCGTTTCATTCAATCAGTAAAAAAAGCTATTAAAGCATTGTAAGACAGTTAAGTAAACTGGCAGAATTCACTTATTAGTTCTCTTAATCATCCAAAAATCTGTGACCATTGGGGCTAGCACGCAGAAATCCAAAATCATTCAGAGGCCATATCTGTAAAATGAAATATGGTAAAAGTTACTTGATCATTGATTAAAACTCTAATTTCAATATTGCACACACCCATTTATCCAAATACCCTGAGCGACATAAGAAAGTTTCAGGTAACTGACCAGATAAACAGAGTGCTATTTTGTGGTTCAGTTTCACTGATGGAGAAATGTGGGGAATAAAGGGAGTAATGCTGATGTTTGCTTAAGACTTTGTACTTTATAAAAGAGTAAAATAACCCAACTTTATTAAGTTTAATATATTTTTGGTGTTTTAATAAACTGCTGTGGACTGAATTCTCTTTTTTAAAAAAACTGATTAATCACAACCTGACACACAGACATTGTCAGTTGCTGTTGAAACTGGATTCAGTCTCAGTAACTGCAAGTATCGCCTCAGAACCACTATACAGGTATAAAGCCATCGATTAGTGATAAGCCTAATCGAGACGTTACTAGCGGGTGATTAACTAACAGAGCTAAATGAGAAAGATGTGTGGTTTCAGATAAGTAGGATTATTCGAAAACAGAATGTGGATAAGTGGAATTATATTGTATTTCCATACTCTGTCCTGTTATATATACACACACACACTTTACACTTATCACCTTTTAATTCTTTAGTTGAGATGAGGATACCGCAATAGGAACATTTCCTTCTTACTTCTCAATCTTCTTTTTAATACCCTCCATATCTGACAGTCTGTATTATAGGGTAATATCGTAGTAATTCTTCCTGCTGGCTGGAGGCAGAACAAAGATTGACAGCCAGCCTGGGACCAGGACCACCCTTCTGTGGGGAACCGAGAGTGATTGCTTCCAAAACTGAAAAATATTTACTGAATATATTAGTATACGTCACCTAACTTGGACATATGAACCTCATAACACAGCCTTAGGAAGCTTATAATCTGAGATAGCGGAGAAAAACAACTTCAGTTCTCAGACAAATGAATCTACGCTGGGTGGGCCAGAATGTTGGACATGGAGAGTATTAGAAAGAAAATTCACAAGTAAAGAGGAAGTTTTCCTTTCTCACCACATCCTACCCCCACCCTTGTGTCAGACAGTCCATATTGTGGGGAGTGGAAAGCATACTCAACTTTGGGGAAGAGGGGGCAATTCAAATTGTTTACACGGGAACTGGTCTTGGGTTACTGCCGGGGCAGCATATTTTGCAGTACCCTTCTCCTGAATGCTGCATTGAAGGAAGAAGAGACATCAATGCTGTAATGCTTCATGAACAGGTGCACTGATGTCCATATAGCTGCCTTACAGATTGCACATTAAGCACCAGACCTTTCTGCCCAATAAGTTGCTGAACTCCTTGGAATAAGCTGTGAGGTTCTCCGGTGGATTTGCTCCAGATGCTCTATAAGCTTCAGTAAAGGATTTAGAGGCCTGCCTTTTAGCTGAAGAGTGATATAAGTGCAAAGTACTCTGCTTATATTCCTTTCATACCATTCAGTCTCGTTCGGGAGCCTAGGACTGGAGCAGAAAGAAGGCAAAGCTGGTTCTTGCAACCTGTGGAAATGTGTTTTCTTTTGGACTAAATTATGAGTCCATCCAAAGAATCATTTTGTCCTTATGGAAAATGCATACATAAGCCTTCACAGACAATGCTCTGAGTTCTGATATCTCAGCTAAAAGGGGGGTGACTGCTCCTAAGACCCATTTTGAGAGATAAAGTAGGTCAAAACAATGTAGTGGTTCAAATGTTTGTTTTGTTAAGACTTCAGGACAGGAAGCTATGTACCACAGGAGGACTAACGAAGTGTGGTGCTAACTAGAAATCTTAGATTCCTTACTATTCAAAACACTTCCTGTGACAGCGACCTTTATTGGGCTTGATACCCTTAGCCCACCCATCCTTAGGACCTCTGAGATACCAAGACAGACAAAGTAAAGGATATTAATGTGTCTTTTGTAGCGTCAGTACTGGAGTTTGGGTCAAGTGATTGAATATTTTGTTGGCAGACACTTTTTGTGATGCCGGAAGAGGACACCCAACTGAGTATCCCAGACACCTCAGTTCTCCCCTTTCAGTTTCCACGCTTCGTTCTAGCAGCAGTTTTGGGTTCTGGATCAGTTCCTGGCTTAGACTTCCTTCCCAGGTTGGTAATTTCAAAGAGGGTTTATCAAGTCCAAGACCCACAGATTGCAGGACCAGTGAGGGGTGATCAGGCCCACTGTGGATTGCTCCTTTAGAATCTTTATTTACTGCCCTTGCCAGTAGAGATACAGGAGGAAAGTTGTAAAATAAGCCTTATGAGCCTATTGCTTCCCCTTCTGGTTCTTGTCTCCTGGTCTGGTTAATGTCTCACCCTCTTTTCAGTTTTCTCTCGGGGTCAAGAGCTCTGTGTCTAAACCCCTAACTTTTTTTACATCACCTGAACTGTTCAAGGATTTAGACTCTTCTTCCCCCTTTCTGCACCTGCATCCAGGTCCATCCTCCTGAATCAGCATGCTGTTGCATGCTCCCTCCTTTATGTGGATGGCTTTCAGATAGGAGATGATGCTCTGATCAAATCAGTAGATTAATTGCTTCCTAATGGAGGGAGGAAGACTTCCTTTGTTGGCTGACACACGCATGAGCAGCAGGTATAATAGGCTAGGGAAGGCTAAGCCTCCCCTGCGGCTGCCACATGCTGGTTGTGAGGTTTGCAGGGGGAGTTTTTGCTTATTATGCACCATGCAGGTTCCAAGGCGACTGAAGAGGCGGTATGTGCTACTCAGCTTCCTGGGTTCATCAGTAATCTTCCTGGACATAGGTCATTTTGATGGTATCTGTATGATGCTGATGCTGGGGCTGTTGATGGCCCGTAGCTCTAGCCACTTCATATTCCTCTTCTCCAAAATGAGCCATGTCCCTCGAACTACTCTGGGTGGCATTGCTGGTAATAGTGAGTCTTACTGATTCTGAAACCAGGTACTCCTGTTGGAATCACAAAGAATAAGTCCATCACTTGAGGGAGGATGTGACTGACCTGAGATCAGTGATTCTCTAATCCTGATTGGTTACAATTTCTTTTCTATATGGTAAGAGTAATCCTAGAAATCTCCTTGGTATCCAGGATCATTCCTAAATGCAGTAGTCCTTGGTTGGAAGTGCCTCTTCTCTATGTTTGCAGAAACCCATGATCCTGTAGGTCTCCCGTGGATCCTGAAGGACAATCTGATAGAGATACATGTGTATCCTCTTTCTGACAATGGCTGCTAAGTCCACCTGAATCTTGTGGGATAACTTGTGGGGTAGTCACTAGTCCACAGAGAGTCCTGTCCTGAAAATGCTTCCAATTGTAACAGAGCACAGAAATTTTCAGTGAATATCCCTGATTGGCACACGAAGATAAGCCTTTTCAAAGTCTGCTGAAGTCATGAAATCTTGGGTGACAGAGCTGCAATGACAGACTTCAGGATTTCCATCCAAAACTTGAGAGATCTGGTGGATTTGTTAAGAGACTTAAGATCTACGATGGCTCTTGTGTTCCTATTCCTCTTTGGGACAGAAAAGAATACAGTACACACCACAGAATGTCTTGCTGATCCTGATTCTACGGCTCAAATGCTGAGATGTATGTTTGCTTTGTTTGGTACTTATTTGTTCTCTGTTCTGGGACAGTTCTCTGTTCTCAAATTGTCTTTGAGGAATTTGATAAGTTCAATAGCATAACCCTGTAGAACTGTCCCTAGTACTCACCTGCCTGATGTAGGTGTCTCCTGTAAGTGGACAAACTTCTGAAACCTCCTCCTCTCCCCCCTATTCCATCCCAAGGTAAGTAGTAGTGTTGGATGCTGGGCAAAGAGTCAGGTAGATGATTTATAGTTTGATGCAGGTCTTCCAGAAGACCACTATTTGAAGTTTCTTGATCTATTGAAATGGGACCATCTCCCTCTTCCAGATATGAAGTCTCTGTGGATTTCTTGTGGGCTGCATTTTTCTGTGTAGGAAGCTTAGCTTTGCTTAGGAGCCCATTAAACCTTGATTACTTCTTCAAATAATGGGGATAATGGAACACACAATTCTTCCTTTGCTTTAGTTGGAAAATAGTTCTGAAATGCTTTTCTGTTTTTTTTTCTGGGATTGGTGACCCACTGAATGAGAGTAGGATAAAACAGGTTTGCTCTAGCAGGCAATCTGGCTCAAAACCCCTCTGCCAATAGAGGGTTTAAAAAAATGATTTAAATCAATTCTCCATGAGTTCAGATGATTTTGATAGTCCTGTCCTGAAGGACTCTGCTACAAAGGGGAGATCCTTGGTCTGCCTTCTGCCCAGGAGTGGAGGCAAAGATGTCTGGGGTTCTCCATGGTGAGGCACTCCAGGCCCTAGGGTGGCTGTTAATCTTTTGTTCTGCCTTCAGCCAGCAGGGAGAAGTGGAATACCCCCACAGTACAGACTGTCTGACATGGAAGACAGGTGACTTTACACCAGGGGTCGGCAGCCTTTCAGAAATGGTGTGCCGAGTCTTCATTTATTCACTCTAATTTGTTGTATGTAAAGTAAATAAGGTTTTTTAAATGTTTAAGAAGCTTCATTTAAAATTAAATTAAAATGCAGAGCCCCCTGGACCGGTGGCCAGGACCCAGGCAGTGTGAGTGCCACTGGAAATCAGCTCGCGTGCCGCCTTCGGCACATGTGCCATAGGTTGCCTACCCCTGCTTTACACCAGTCATGATTGCTCAGGACATGCATAATTTAAAAAAAATAAATGATAGCAACTGAGTTTTGTTCATTCTTTTTTAAAAGTAAAGAAGAAATATTCTCTCTAACTACACTATGGTGTTATGCAGATTACTGTACATTGATTTATAGCTATAGCAGTGTTAGACATCTCTATACTTCAAAACACTGTTTTAGGAAACTATTAACTCATTCTTGCATGTTACACACCATATGCTTTATTCTCATCAGCAGAACATTAATAATCATCAGTTGGCAAAAGGCCACCTCAAACTAGAAAATATAATACTAAGTGGCAGTTCTCTAATCTTGTCACAGTGACTGGAGATTTTTCAGTAAGATGACTAACACTAGATTCTCACTAAAATAATTTAATGGGCTCACTAGCTACATATAAATTTTAAGTGGGTGATGTATTAACTAGCTTTGTAATTTTGCAGGTTTGGGTCAAACTTTAGGCCACAACCACTACCCAACTTATCCTTGTGGTTATTTGTCAATATCACAAAATCACTACACTGTTTAGAATAATCATTGTTCTATGCTCTAGAAATGCATGTTAAGACAAACATTCAGGGATGGAACAGCTAGAACTTGTAATGTGCCAGGGAGACACTGATAGCAAATGTTTTAATAACCCATAAAGAACAGAGGTCAGACAAAGCTGAGGGGGGAATGTTATTTCAGGTTTAGTAAGCAATTACTGATTATGGTCAGTAGTTGCAAGGTTCTCTGAAAAGTGAAAATGCACTCCTAACAATTCTAAGCTGCATTAATACACACAATATTTTTTTAACAAGAGTTGAGTCTTTTCTGAGCACATATGCCAGTTGTGCTGAATTGCAGTATGTGGCCTTTTTGTGGTATGTGGCAAATGGTGACCAGCAACCTTTCACTTTGTCCACAGCAGGATTTAAACCTAGTTTTCTAAAGCCTAGTACATGAACCCACTGAATTGTACCAGCTTGCTTCCTATAGTAATTGTTTAGAAAGAGAAATTAATCCTACTTCCTTATTTTTGATAAGTGATTAAATACAGTTGTACACAGATTCATAACGCAGACAGAAATAATATGAAAATATAATTAATAGGAAATATGGTTATAGAAATATAGGTTATATAAACAGTAAAAGTAAACTTACATAGCTTATTGTGTAACAAAACATTTAACAAGAGACTTGATTCATAGCTAGAAGTGAAGGGAAGATAATTGTGGTGGACCTGTCATGAGTTAAAGTTGGTTCAGAGATTTCAGGTTCACAATTATTAAGGATAGTGCAGGCGAGTCAGTGGATCTAGAGTTAGGTTCCTAAAGTAACTAGACCTGGAAAAGACAACCTCCCCCATATCACTGTTCTTTGCAATATGGAACTATATCTCAAATGATATTTTGTTTAAAATTATATAAAATAGCTAAACACAAAATGATATTGTTTCATCATTTTGAAAATATGATTACAAAAAATGCAAGGTGGGGATGGATTGTATTCCACATATGTGGAATGGGTATAGCTCAGGGTTAGGCAACCTATGGCACGTGTGCCGAAGGCAGCACACAAACTAATTTTCAGTGGCACTCACACTGCCTGGGTCCTGGCCACTGGTCCGGGGGACTCTGCATTTTAATTTAATTTTAAATGAAGCTTCTTAAACATTTTAAAAACCTTATTTAGTTTACATACAACAATAGTTTAGTTATATATTATAGACATGTAGAAAGAGACCTTCTAAAAATGTTAAAATGTATTACTGGCACGCGAAACCTTAAAGTAGAGTGAATAAATGAAGACTTGGCACACCACTTCTGAAAAGTTGCTGACCCCTGGTATACATTCATTTGCCAAATTGTTGACACAGCCTTAATGATGGTGATCATTTGAGGTGTACTTTTTCAAGTGAAACTATTTGTCTTCATCCCAAAAATATGGAGAGACTTTTCTTGAAAATCTAAAAGGTCCAAGTTGTTCTGATATTTATCCCCATTTACTTCAGTGATGTTGCTAAGGATGGGAGTAGACTTTTGCTTTTACATCTTTTAAAAAAAAATGTTTTAAGTAACTGGTTTTAGATCCTATAGGTATACCTTGAAGCAAATGCGTCCTCTTATCAGTCCATAAGGAACAGGTCCATAACACCTGGAATCTGTAGAATTCCTGAGATTATCTCCTTCTAACCAAACATGCCCTTTAGGCACCTATAGTTAGGGAAGATCAAAATACAAGTTAAACAATGTAGAATAAGAATGTGTTTCTTTAAAGGAAATTCAATCCCCCAAGATATAACCTGTAAACTGAACCCTTCTGTGGTTTTTTTTTTTGTCATGCCATAAATTAATACTTCTAAGGTCTCTAAAACAGTGCTAGATTAGGGGGGGGGGGGAATATTTCTAAGTATCTGGTCTATCACATGCTCCAGAAATGCTAGTTTGCAACAAAAAATCCAAAATGAAGATGTAAGAGGTTAGACCAGTATGACAGGGTCATTAATTTAATAGACTTCAAAAGAGGTCATTAGGATGTTGACTGAAAATCTGCCCTCCTGTCGCAGTAACAGCATGAACAGGGCAGCCACACACTCATCAACATCCTGGGGCCAGCACCAAGGCTAGACCTGTTAGTAGGCTCATGATGATCTAAATGGTAATTGATTGTGACATCAATTACGAATAATCTCATCATTTTATCGGAGTGGGCTTGTCAAAGTTCTAATTAAGATCACAGTTCATTCTATGTGCAGGCAGGATCCACAGCACATTATATTGCAATAATGACCATCACAAAACAGCAAGTCTCTTTTTACAATTTGAAAATTAATGATGGTGACCTTGTACTATATGACAAAGACCTTTTATTGCCTATATGTACTATGCATTAACTATATTACATGCCATAAATTCAGGACCTTACTAACTCAATGAAAACATGAGAAATAGAAACACAGTTGCATTCAGGGGTGCTGAAAGAATTTGTATAGTGGGGGTGCTGAGAGCCATTGAATCAAACTGTAAACCCTGTACACAATGGAAACCACTTCAAGCCAGGGTGTGCTGTAGCACCTCCAGCACTCCTAGTTCCAGCACCTACAGTTGCATTAGTAACCAAAATAACACAGTTCAGAGCTGCATACGTTTAACCCGTATGAAAGAATTGATTAAAAATATAGAGCATGCAATGACTAAGATTCATGCTGATAGGACAAAATAGTATCACTGAACATTTCACAACTTCAGATAAGGATAGGCGCTTAAAAGCAAAATAATTCTTAAACATTACATTTGATAATTTATATGCCTAAGAACCTAGGGTAGACTTAAATTTAACAAATACCAGTAATACTTCCTACCAGCCACTACAGAAAATTCCTGCTACCCAACCAGTCTTGACTTTGAGAGGGGATCCACTTTAACTGCCAAAAAATGAATATATGAATACACTTGATTAAAAAGAAAAAAGACCATAGTGAGATCCAATGAAATATGCCAATGGGCAGAACATATCACCAAAACAGCAAAGAAAAGCATAAAAGGATTTTACTGACAGGTATACAGAACAGAAGTAACTAACTAATGAAGGTGAAAGTCAGTAAAAGACAATCAAATGTCTAGAGTCCAACTGATCTGTGTAGGACATCCATCTCAGCATAAGTGCATGGAGTTTCACTCCGTCGCCTGTAGATCTAGGTTTTAGAATGTGCTGACACTTCCACTTTACTCAAATTTCCTTCATGTCTGATGCTACAGTTATGCTTTAAATGCCCCACTGCAAATACTTGTGCTATTTACTGTTACTGACAGTTTACCCATGCACAGCACTCACCACAACCACTTCTCCCTCCCACCCATAATTTACTGTTAGGTTCAGTACTGCAGTATTACATGCATAGGGGCAAAATGACCTTGCTGGTGTAATCCACTACCCAACATCTCCCAGAGCTACAAATGACACATCAAACTACTGTATGCAGTGTTGTAGCTATGTCAGTCCCACAATATTAGAGAGAGAAGGTGGGTGAGGTACTATCTGTTACTGGACCAACTTCTGTTGGTGAGAGAGACAAAGTGATCACTCTATAGCTGACCTATCAATCCTCATCCTCAAAGGAAACCTGCACAACACTTCTAAAAGACTTTACTAGACACCAAAAATCATGGACTGAATAGACACACTGGATTTATGGCTTATTACAGCAATCTAAACCCACTAACAACCCCACCCCCAGCTGCTTTACTGCCTCCCTATGATTGGAGCGGTGTTAACACACCACTTCACCTTAAATGGTCCTTTGAAGTGTGTGTTAACTACTTATGCTAAACAATCTGTTGGGCTGTGACATTCTGGTTAAGTTTCCCAGACCTGAAGATGAGCTCTTATAGAAGCATAGAAGATTAGGGTTGGAAGAGACCTCAGGAGGTCATCTAGTCCAACCCCCTGCTCAAAGCAGGACCAACAACAACTAAATCATCCCAGCCAGGGCTTTGTCAAGGTGGGCCTTAAAAACCTCTAAGGATGGAGATTCCACCACCTCTCTAGGTAACCCATTCCAGTGCTTCACCACCGTCCTAGTGAAATAGTGTTTCCTAATATCCAACCTAGACCTCCCCCACTGCAACTTGAGACCATTGAGCCTTGTTCTGTCATCTGCCACCACTAAGAACAGCTGAGCTCCATCCTCTTTGGAACCCCCCTTCAGGAAGTTGAAGGCTGCTATCAAATCCCCCCTCACTCTTCTCTTCTGCAGACTAAACAAACCCAGTTCCCTAAGCTGCTCCTCATAAGTCATGTGCCCCAGCCCCCTGATCATTTCCGTTGCCTTCCGCTGGACTCTCTCCAGTTTGTCCACATCCTTTCTGTAACGAGGGCCCAAAATTGGATGCAGTACATCAGATGTGGCTTAACCAATACCGAATAGAGGGGAATAATCACCTCCCTCGATCTACTGGCAATGCTCCTACTAATACAGCCCAATATGCCATTAGCCCTCTTGGCAACAAGGACACACTGTTGACTCATATCCAGCTTCTCATTGACTGTAATCTCCAGGTCCTTTTCTGCAGAATGGCTGCTTAGCCAGTCAGTCCCCAGCCTGTAGCAGTGCATGGGATTCTTTCGTCCTAAGTACAGGACTCTGCCCTTGTCCTTGTTGAACCTCATCAGATTTCTTTGGCCCAATCCTCTAATTTGTCTAGGTCATTCTGGACCCTATCCCTACCTCTCCCCCCAACTTAGTGTCATCTGCGAATTTGCTGAGGGTACAATCCATCCCATCATCCAGATCATTAATAAAGATGTTGAACAAAACCAGGACTGACCCCTGGGTACTCCACTTGATACCGGCTGCTAGACATCGAGCCATTGATCACTACCCATTGAGCCCGACAATCTAGCCAGCTTTCTATCCACCTTACAGTCCATTCATCCAGCCCATACTTCTTTAACTTGCTGGCAAGAATACTGTGGGAAACCGTATCAAAAGCTTTGCTAAAGTCAAGATATATTACATCCACTGCTTTCCCCATATCCACAGAGCCAGTTATCTCATCATAGAAGGCAGTCAGATTCGTCAGACATGTCTTGCCCTTAGTGAATCCATGCTGACTGTTCCTGATCACCCTCCTCTCCTCCAAGTGCTTCAAAATGGTTTCCTTGAGGACCTGCTCCATGATTTTTTCAGGGACTGAGGTGAGGTTGACCAGTCTGTAGTTCCCTGAGGTCTCCTCCTTCCCTTTTTAAAAGATAGGCACTGTATTTGCCTTTTTCCAATCATCAGGGACCTCCCCCCATCGCCACGAGTTTTCAAAGATAGGGGCCAATGGCTCTGCAATCACATCAGCTAATTCCCTCAGCACCTTCAGATGCATTAGATCTGGACCCATGGACTTGTGCATGTCCAGCTTTTCTAAATAATCCTTAACCTGTTCTTTCACCACTGAGGGCTGCTCACCTCCTCCCCATACTGTGTTTCCCAGGACAGCAGTGTGGGAGCTGACCTTGTCTGTGAAGACCTAGGCAAAAAAAGCATTGAGTATTTCAGCTTTTTCTACATCATCTATCACTAGGTTGCCTCCCCCATTCATTAAGGATCCCACACTTTCCCTGACCTTTTTCTTGTTGCTAACGTATCTGTAGAAACCCTTCTTGTTACCCTTCACATCCATTGCTAGATACAACGTTGTGTTTTGGCCTTCCTGATTATACCCCTGCATTATTTTTATACTCCTCTCTAGTCATTTGTCCAAGTTTCCACTTCTTGTAAGCTTCTTTTTTGTGTTTAAGCTCACCAAAGATTTCACTGTTAAGCCAAGCTGGTCACCTGCCATATTTGCTATTCTTTCTGCACATTGGGATGGTTTGTTCCTACGCCCTCAATAAGGCTTCTTTAAAATACAGCCAGCTCTCCTGGACTCCTTCCCCCCTCACAGAATCACAGAACATCAGGGTTAGAAGGGACCTCAAGAGGTCATCTAGTCCAACCCCCTGCTAAAAGCAGGACCAATTCCCAACTAAGTCATCCCAGCCAGGGCTTTGTCAAGCCTGACCTTTAAAACCTCTAAGGAAGGAGATTCCACCACCTTCCTAGGTAACCCATTCCAGTGCTTCACCACCCTCTTAGTGAAAAAGTTTTTCCTAATATCCAACCTAAACCTCCCCCACTGCAACTTGAGACCATTACTCCTGTTCTGTCATATTTGCCTCCCAGGCGATCCTGCCCATCAGTTCCCTAAGGGAGTCAAAATCTGATTTTTCTGAAGTCCAGGGTCCGTATTTTGCTACTGTCCTTTCTTCCTTTTGTGAGGATCCTGAACTCGACCATCTCATGGTCACTGCTGCACAGGTTGCTTCCTCTACCAATTCTTCCCTGTTTGTAAGCAGCAGGTCAAGAAGAGAACGGCCGCTGGTTGGTTCCTCCAGTAGTTGCACCAGGAAGTTGTCCCCAACACTATCCAAAAACTTTCTGGGTTGTTTGCACTGCTGTATTGCTCTCCCAGCAGATGTCAGGGTGATAGAAGTCCCCCATTAGAACCAGGGCCTGTGTTCTGGAAACTTCAGTTAATTGTCCGAAGGAATCCTTGTCTACCTCATCCTCCTTGTCCGATGGTCTATAGCACATGCCCATCACGACATCACCCTTGTTGCTCTCCCTTCTAAACTTAGCCCAAAGATCCTCAACAGGCTTTTCTCCAGTTTCATACTGGAGCTCTGAGCAATCATCCACTCTCTTGCATACAGTGCACTCTGTGTAAGATCGAAAGCTTGTCTCTGTCCTGAAGAGAAGATAATCCAATAAAAGATATCACCTCACCCACCCTGTCTCTCTAGCATAAAACTGCTGTCATTTGAAAGGAATATCAGAAATATCAAGTGCATAAAGGTAACAGGCTCGATTGGCTATAGTCCAATGAAAAAAAACAGGTCCTAAAGACCTGAAAAAGAGTTCTGTATAAGCTTGAAAGCTTGTCTCACCAACATCTCCCCCACCTTGTCTTTTTAATCAATCCTTGGTCATGCACAGTTCTGAAACTGTCTCACACCCTAGGCAGTGATATTGTCTGATCATCAGGACACAAATAGCCCCTCTCCCTCCACCTCACTTCATTGGTCACCATGCTCCTTCGCTTTGCTAACACATGGCAAAGCAGAGAGCTAAGCATTCATTAGCAAGATAACAAGTAGGGGTTGGTGGGATCAGGACTCATAGAACAACTATGCACAAACATCCGTAGACATTCACATGTGCTCCTGAGCAGAAATTATCTCACCTCTGGCCCATTTGTTTCCTATACAGTGCTATAAATGTGCTTCACTGGTTATCACAGTTTGCATACTAGAGAGCATATTTGCAATGAAGAATAGTCTTACACCATGAAATACACAATGTTGGTAACTTTTAGAAATCCTGATGGAAAGCATGACAGAACTCTGTGTTAGGGGGCTTATTCCTTCACCCTCTCACTTCCCTGGTCCTTCTCACATGAACAGAGAGCAACAATACCCGAAGTCCAAAGGCGCAAACAATTCAATGTTTATTGGGGTGAACTTCCAGCAAGCATGATTCCAGTTTCCTTCCTCAGTGTCCCCCTTCCCAGCTCTGACACCACAAAGCCTTGCCTGTATCCCTGTTTCTGTTCCCATCCCCTGTTCCCATTTCCCCCTTTAGCAAAACATGATCCCAATTCCCCCATCCCCAGTCCCTGTTCCCATTTCCTCCCCCACCCTTCCTGCTTGACTGCAGACTATATAGTAAAACTTGAATTCTGCTTAGCTATACCTTAACCAATCATTTTACTGAAATTTAACTAACCAATCCTAACATACTGTAACATGGTTATTTAACCAATTATATCCCACCACCGTAATTGGTTTACACCCAACAAAATTAATTATACAGCAGACAGAAACAATCACAGAACCAGACAGAGACCATGCAAATAAACATACAAAACAATACAGAAGTGAGGATTTCACAACTACATCTATACAGACATAAGGATTTTCCAGCTGTATCTATTGATAAGTGAGTTCCTGCCAGACAGGATGCTATCAAACTAAGTTTCCTTTTACATCTTCTAGACTCTTCCCTTTCTCTGGAGGTGATAGGAATATCAGGACAGGATTGTATTCCTAATAGCACAATAGCACCTTATTTCAATGTGACTAGTTTGGAATGTGAGGATGTGACCATACACTTCCCAGCTTATGGCTGCCTAACTACATCTTAGCTGAAGGCCTTAGCCTGTCACAGTAAGAGAAGGCCATTACACAGACAGACTGTGATTTTAATTCTTTCTTTTATACCTCTATAACTAGCTAAGTGATAAGAATGCACCTAAATTCTTAAAGTATAGGCCTTTACAGACAAGCCTGAATATCTATATCCTAACACTCTGCATATCAAAAACTGACTTTAAAGTATTGTCAAAATCTAAAAATAATAAGAGTATAAGACCTTTATATGGTGTGTGTCCATCATCTAGGCACCTCACTACAACCAAGAATTAAGACAGGCCACAATCAATAATTTTAAAAAAAGTTGTTTATGCCCCTTAAAATAACAGCTAAAGCCCCAGTCCTCCAAAGATTTATGCAGATGCTTAACTTTACACTGAGTCAATCAGTTAATTCCAAGGGATTATTTAAAGTGCATAAAGTTACGTATGTGCATAAGTCTTTGCAGGATCAGGACCTTTGGCCCTCCTAATGTTAGAAGACAGGGAATTCCAAAGCTCTTTAGCAAAAAAATGGCTTTGCTCATTCTAGACTATACTTTCAATGCCAAAAGTGTAGTACCATTCTTACCAAAGGGTCAAGAAGATATATAAGGCGAGAGAAGATCAGCAAGATATCGGGACCAAGTCTACTGAAAGCTTTACATTTTAACAGCAGATCATCAAAACTGACCTACAAACAGCTAGTGTAGAAGACAAAGCAATAGGTAGACTAAACTCTCCCTCTGTACATCCATGACAGGAGTCACACTGCTTCATTCTGCACTCACTGCAGATGGTGGATCAGCCGCTTAGCCTTCTATGACAAAATTAATTGTATCTAAATGCAGAACCAAAAATTCCAACTGTTAAATTCACATTTATCCTCGGAACAAGAATGTGATAGAGAAAATCAAACTATCTAATATCACTATTGCTAGTATTCTCTCATCTTAGGCATAGTCTACACATAAAGTTTTACTGGAATAACAATGTCAGCTCGGTATGTAATTTTTTAAAATCAACACAGTTGTACCAGAAAAGCCCTAGTACAGGTGCAATTACACCAGTATAAGGTACTTTATAGTGGCATAGCTTATTTCACTTAGGTTGTCTAGAATAAAATATACTGCTATAAGCACTTTTACACTGATATAACCACATCTACGCTAGGGGAGTTCTTTCACATTAAGTACGTTGGCATAGTCAAAGTGGCAAAAGTTTTAAGTGTAAAAGGCCTTAGAGTTATACTGATTTTGTACTTTTAGAAAAGTAAGACTTTATAATTTATGTATTTATTTTTCAGAAATGGATAAAAGTCACAAAAGACCAGATTCTGCACCCTTACTCACATTGAGTCATATCTTACTATTCAATTAGTCTCCTTGACTTCAATTTTGTTTTGTGTATGAGGTGCCTGTATTGATTTCTGTGGGAATAGCTGAGGAGTAATGTGCTATGTACAACATGAACAAAGGTGGAATCATCTAACATCAAAAGAATTTTAAAAAGTAACATTTACTGTCTTGGTGGATTTTCTCTATCATTTTTACGTGCATGTAAATATGCAGCAATAATTAAGTAGCTGTATTTTTTTCTAAAATAAAAAGCACAGAGAATTATACACTCATGGTCTTGTGGTCTCTTCTTTCAGAATTCTACAATAGCCTGTGCTTTTCAAAGGCTGAACTTTCATTAAGGTCACAGGTATTCTAATCACCTTGAGCAATATCAAAGTTTTAAATTTAAAAAGAACCCTAAATCATTCCCATTTTTTCTTTTCAGTTCAGAGGCTTCCTTCTTGAGCTATGATAAGAGCTAATCTCAGTGCTGGACAAAAGAATAAAGTCTCTAAGTTCTCATCTATCCCTACTGAAGTCTATTTAAGTGCCTCCTACTTTGGTACAAGCAACAAATGTAATTGCTTCATTGCCTGTGGGTGTTCATTTAACAAAAAAAAGCTTTTGTGAATAAACCACAGGTGTTAACTTTCTTGATTAAAGTGAAATATGATGAAAGAACCTACAATATCAAATGACACATTTACTAAGTACTAATAAAATGTATTTATTTGATTAAGTAAATTGCATCTAATTAAGGAAAAGCACAAGATCTAAAAGATCAACAGTTCTGTTTTAGTACTGCATATTTCATGTCTCACAAATGAAAAAGGATTAAGAAAAAATAAATTAATTATCCTATAACCTGCAGCATATATCTAACAAAGTTGGTATCAAATAGCTTAATGGGCATACTCTATTCATACACTGTTTATCACCTAATTGCATTCATCATTCTTCTGGGTTTACAATAAAGGTTGTTCACCTTAAAGCTGCCAAGTGGCCTAAAATGACATAAATCTACTTAAAAGAACCAGAACCCAATATTTTGGAAATCAGTTTTAGTCTCTACATTCATGTTATCCTTTTCCTTCTGCACTGGAAAAATCCTCACAGTAGTAACAAGTGCATGAGAAGTCAATGTATAGTAGATCTGATATCAATAATTATAAGTATTAATTCAGTTGGTTCTCTTCAGGTAATGTTATATGAGAACTGGAAACTGAAGATTTACTGAGTGACTGAACATTATTGCAGATTTGAATTATTTGAAATATTATATTTTAAGATACAGAACAGCAGCCATTTTGCCTTAAATTCATATGTATTTTTGAATATTTTATTCAGTTCATTTGACATATTGAGTGGTTTTACTGCAATAGCTGCTTATGAATAAAATATACCATTCCTAACCCACTATAAAATGGGTATTTATTTGAACACACTTCTGTGACCCTGATCTGTTCTATTATAATAAGGAAGAGTGACAATGGTGCAACAATAGTATCTTTTTATTTTAGAAATTAGTTGTGGTTAAATACTTACTCATATTGTGAATTAATTTCCCAAAATGTGAGTCATCTGATTGTTTAGGCAGAAGAACTAAGATTGTAAGTCTTGACCTATCTTTAGATTTTAATACTAAAATTCCATGTTACATCATATGACCTTCAAAGGAAACAATGTTAAATCATGGAGGCCCAGATCCTCAGTGAGAGTTAGGCACCTAAAGACCTTGAGGATCTGGACCAGAGTGCACTTTGATTTATTGGTACATCTCACTGCTTATGTATAACGTCCAGCAAGGATTTCAGTTGCAGCATTTTTCTATATTAAAAGGTGATGCTGGAAAGTTATTACAGTAAATTATGTCAAGATAATTAATTTACTATTTACTGTAAACTTTCTTTGTCCATTGTTGATTTTAATAAATTCCATGTAGCATGCACTAATAAACTGTATAAAGATCTAGCACTGTCAGCAATCTAAAAATCCCTTACTGAACAACCTTAATTTATCCCCCCTGAAAGCTAATGGGGTTGTACAGGTGTCACTGAAGGCATAATCTGAAGACAGGTGTAGCTGAAGGAACACTTCGGCCTGAAAAACCTCAATTGCTGGGTAAAAGTGAAAAATATGGAAATAATCCAGCTCGACTGCTAGAGACCTGGGTGGATTTGTGAGGAGGTAGGAAATTAGAAAAAACAAAAACAAGACCCATCTTTTTACTTGTAAACTGTGCACATTTCTAGAGGAAATAAGTGAGACATAATGATTATGAAAACCCACAATGCCATTTTTACAAAGTCAAATTTCAGACAGAACAGCATTTTAAAGTCAGGATCCTTAACTGCTCCAGAACCATTTTTCTGTAATCTTTTCCACAAGTGGCTTGAATGGGCCAAATTTTAAATCAAACACTGACAATGGACCTATAAAGTTTTTTATGAGCAAACATTTGTATACTACAAGCCCACGTTCATTTGTTTTATTATTACATGTCCTTTGGTATGAGCAAACTGGATTCACATACAACTGCCCCCCCCCCTTTTTTTTCCCCAAGCAAATACCTATTTGCATATTCCAATCATGTTTTGCTTGTATGGGGAAAAACTTGCTGGTGCAATTTTGGAGGCAAACTTTTAAAAAATTGGCCAACCTCTCTTTTTTTGTGCAGAAAAGTGATAGCTCTATATATTGGAAGGAAGTTGCACAAAGTTAGAGGTGTCTCAATTGGATTCTTGTTGAGATGGAAGTCAGACCAGAATAAGGGAGTCTTTAAAATATTGAAAAGCATATTAATAAGTCTTTTTATAACTTTTTTGGCTCATTTGCTAAGTTCAGAAAGTCTTCGAACATTCCACCACTGTTATGATTGCTTTGTAGTCAAGATCATTGTGGAATTCCCATCTCTGAAATACATAAGGCAGTCAGATGGAGGTCAGGAGATGCTTTCTTTCAACATCACTCTTCAGAAGTCAAGAAATAAATCAGATTCCGACAATGGTAAATAATGCCCCAATCCTAGAAACTGTTATGCATGTGCTTAACTTCACTATCATGAGAACCATGAGTAGCCTCACTTGAATTAATGAGATTACTTATGGCAGCAATATTAAAAACATGCATAAATGTTTGCAGGTTTGGGACCTACATATAGTTAGATCCAGGGTGGAGAGATTTAAACCACCTGATTTTTTTAAAAATGTTTAAATAAAGTTGAGGTTTTGAATAAATAAATTTGAAAATTTGCCCTACTGCAACCTTACATTAAAATTTATTATGAACTAATTTTACTTTTTTTTTTTTAAATGTACATAGGGTTTCAGATAGGATTGTACTTGGGGCATTTAGCCCATCCAGCCAAGGCTACTTTCTATTTGTAGAGTTCTAGATCAATCAGAACTAGCACGGGTATGTCTACCCAAACTGGAAATTACACCTCCAGCTCCACTATAAACATACCTTAGTCTCCACAAGTCAGTCATGAGCCTTGTGGAAAAAAACCATAGGTAAATATTGTGACAGTGAAGGTCCAGACACCCCAGGGGGAGAACAGGAAGTCTGAACTCCAAAGAATAAGCAATTGAAGCAACTGTTTGTATACAATTCTACTCTATATAAAAATATGCCAACTAAGGTATTTTACGAAAGTTTGTAATGTTCTGAACTTAGTGGTAATTAATATCCTGAGGGAGCTTTTTGCCCAGCTATAAGATTTTTGTCTCACTAGAGAAATTCGTACTTAGCACCCAAAGCCTGATAATTGTTAATCTGCATCTGAAGGTGAGCTGAAGAATATACCTTTCTCCCTAGAAGGATAATCTTTTTGGGGTCCTTATCCCTGGCCATTGACTTAGAGGATCAGGCTGGTAGTGAAGGTGAGTGTGAAAAGAAATATTCAAATCTTTTAGGGAGAACTTGGTATTTTTAGTCTGCTCTTTTAGACGTTGCTGAGGTCAATGTGGAGGGTCTGCCACAAATCTTTAGCAGGTTTGAGGATACCCTCATTTATTGGAATGGGAAAGCAGCCATGACAGACTGGATGAAAAATGTCAAATAATTTATAGAACCTTTCTTGATTGACTTCAAGGGATACGTCTGTTATTCTTTTAAGCAGGTCGTGAAAGGCCTTGAAAATCACTGTGGAGAAAATCACAATAACCACTTCATTGAGGGGGGGAAAGGATGTAGCCAAAGTGATGGGCTGATTCTCTCATTCCTCCACAAGAGCCTCCTCCTCAGAATGAGGCGCCTACTCAAGTTCTTAGACAAGTCCTTGGTTAGATGGCTGCACTGTCTTAGATTGTTCCTTAGGAGATGATCGATTCCTAGATCTGGGTCTAGATTAATAAGTATCCAGAGATGTTGAGTGTTCCAACCTGACCAGTAAGGCCAAAATTGCATCCCATAATGGGCAGGCACATGATGCCATAAAGGTGGAAATCAAGATGCTTGAAACCTCTCAGAAGCATGGGATCTATCACGAGAGGGGCTCCTTCTTAATCCCTTTCAGGAACAAGGCTGAGACAACAAAGAGAAAATCTAGGAGAAGCATTTCTACTGTTATGAAATGATGATGCAGACAAGCAGATTTTCCTCCATGAATGATGCAGCTCTCTGAGGAGTTGCAACAGGACAAGGAAATCCAGACTCCAATGCCTCAGAAACAGAGGGTGGTACTGCAGATGATAGTCATAGCAAGATTTTCATAATCTGTATCATTAGTTCCAGTATTGGAAGGGACACAGAGCAAGTAGAAGCTGGAGAAACATCCAAGAGTGGAGGCTCCACATCCAGCGTAACCAATATGTCCACAGAAGTTGTAAAAGCAATCTGTGTTACCAAAGTAGCATGTCAGTCACAGTGGATTGTTGATGTGATACCAAAGGGAAGAGCAGGATTCCAGTTTCTGAAATGACATGGTGTCGATCCAGTTTGGAAGGAGCTGGCTTGGAAACTTAGAATGATGAGACAGACTTTTTCTTGCCTAGTACCAGGGATGGTGACCACTGTCAAGCAACATCAGAAAATCCCTGTTCCTTCCTACCTCAGGCAGTAGGAGCCACTGACTGACTTGAGGAGGATGGAAGGGAAGGCTATGCATGCTTTTGAGAAGCAAGAGGTCTCTTAGAGACAGAAGACCTCCTAGCTCCTAGAATAGGTTTCAAAACAGTAGACTATTCTGAGGAAGAACTTCAGAGTTTAAAACACTCCTCTCATTGACTTCTCCATTAAAAACACTTAAGCGGGTATCACAAGTTGAGCTGAGCAGAAACATTTTTCTCATCCTGCAAGCATTGAGATTTTGAAACATTTTCCCATCCTGAATCAGGACAAAAAGTCAAAACCTCAAAAAAAATTGCAAACCAAAAATCTGAAAAAACATTCAGCCTGGGTCAAACATGTTTTGTTTCAGTAATTTCAAAACTTTTTTACTCACCCTCCTATAAAATAACTTAAATTTCTGAACAAAAAATGGACCATTTCATTTTGAAAATGTCAAAGCAGGTTGTTTTGACAATTTTGAAACCTTTTTCAAAAACATTTTTAAGCAGAAAATTCATCGAAACCATCCCTTTCCTGTGAAAAGTTTCTGTGTTGATAAAATGGCCTTTTCCTATGAAAAAATGTTTTACTGAAAAATTCCCTCTAGCTCTAGCCACAATCTGTGTACACCCATCACTCACAGACATACCTGATTCACAAGCAGGGCAGATTTTAAAGCCCAGAAATAGAGACTTAGCTATGACCTGCACCATCAATACAAAGAGAGTCAAGAAAAAATACATTTTAAAATGTTTTTTTCAAATGGGCACGAAGTAAAACATCGTACTAAAAAGCAGCAACACAGAGTATCTACAAACCCTGTCCTAATACTATCTAAGAGTATGTCTACACTATGAAATTAGGTCAAATTTATAGAAGTCTTTTTTTAGAAATTGTTTTTATACAGTCGATCGTGTGCGTCCCCACACAAAATGCTCTAAGTGCATTAAGTCGGCGTACTGCATCCACAGTACTGAGGCTAGTGTTAACTTCCGGAGCGTTGCACTGTGGGTAGTTGTGGGTAGCTATCCCACAGTTCCCGCAGTCTCTGCTGCCCATTGGAATTCTGGGTTGAGATCCCAATGCCTGATGGGGCAAAAACAGTGTCGCGGGTGGTTCTGGGTACATGTCGTCAGGCCCCTCCCTCTCTCCCTCCCTCCATGAAAGCAATGGCAGACAAATCGTTTCGCGCCTTTTTTCCTGGGTTACCTGAGCAGACACCATACCACAGCAGGCATGGAGCCCGCTCAGCTCACCATCACCGTACGTCACCTGGGTGCTGGCAGATGTGGGACTGCATTGCCAAACAGCAGCACCTCATTGCCTTTTAGCAGCAGATGGTGCATTACGATTGGTAGTCATTGTCGTCGTACTCCTGGGTGCTCTCTTAGCCGACCTCGGTGAGGTCGGTCAGGGGCGCCTGGGCAGACATGGGAGTGATTCAGCCAGGTCATTCCCATCTTCTGCCGAGCACCCAGGAGATGACAATGGCTAGCAATCGTACTGCACCGTCTAATGGCGAGCAGCCAGGAGATGATGATGGCTAGCAATTGTAATGCAGCATCTGCTGCCAGCCTAAGATATAAAAGATAGATGGAGTGGATCAAAACAAGAAATTCACCCGGCAATGTGCACATCATGCTGATGAGCTCTGCATGGTCGCCTGTGCTGATCAGCTCGCCAGGCTGTCCGAACAGGAAATGAAATTCAAAAGTTCACAGGCCTTTTCTTGTCTACCTGGCCAGTGCATCTGAGTTGAAAGCGCTGTCCAGAGCGGTCACAATGGAGCACTCTGGGATAGCTCCCAGAGGCCAATACCATCGAATTGCGTCCACACTACCCCAAATTCGACCCAGCAAGGCCGATTTCAGCGCTAATCCCCTCGTCAGAGGTGGAGTAAAGAAACTGATTTAAAGAGCCCTTTAAGTAAAAAAAAAGGGCTTCGTCTTGTGGACGGGTCCAGGCTTAAATCGATGTAACGCTGCTAAATTCAACCTAAAATCGTAGTGTAGACCAGGCCTGAGATACTAATGGGGGAGCAGACAAGACACTGTGTAGCTCCACTAGAGTGACCAGATGTCCCGATTTTATAGGGACAGTCCCGCTATTTGAGGCTTTGTCTTCTATGGGTGCCTATTACCCCCCAGCCCCTGTCCTGATTTTTCACACTTGCCATATGGTCACCCTAAGCTCCATCTTGCTGCAACACTAGGGCTGCTCTGCCTTTTATGCAATTGGGCAGGGGGCATGCGACCATGCAGGGGGCATGCTCAGCTGCGAAATACACTGCTGGCTAAAAGATTCCAGGCTTGCATTCATGGGGCATATACATCTAAAATGGACAAGTTCTCAAAGAAGAACTAGTGATTTGAGGTTCTTCAATTACTGAGTGCCCAATCTGGGGCACTTTAAAGAGGCCGATTGCTAGACAGTGCTGAGAACTCGATCTCTGAAACTGCTCAATGTACCAACTTGAGCACCCAAACAATGATCCTAAAATCACTAACAGTGTCTTTTGAAATTTTAGGTCTCAGCAACTACTATAATTGTTTACATTAACATTAAATTATTCTCAGTGTTCATATTAAAAGTGCTCACTGCATTTGATACAGACTATGTTTGAGACTTAACAGCTCTGAATAAGACCACTTCTCATATGTGTAAACATAATAAGGCACATTATCTTCAGAATTATGTTAGCTCTGGAGTTAGCTACAGGATGAAAAGCCCATGTCATCTCCGCAATGAACCTCACTTTAGCACAAAGTAAACATATTTCCCCCACATCAGCTACAGTCACAGCATTAGCAGTGTTTTGTGATTGATTATCAGGGGAGTGTTGCTGAGAAATGGATTTGTATCTCAGCTTTTTATCACTATAACTTGCAAAAAGCAAGTTCCTTATTTACAGACCTTAGCTGTATTAAATGATATTATTAGGTACTACTTCTGTTTAAGTGACACAAGGGCTTAGCATATTGGTGGCTTATGATGTACAAGCTGTTTTACTCTGATGATTTCCCTTTCACTTTTTCAGTTTGTAAATAAGAGCTGCCGTAACAGAACATATGGTACAAAAGAAATTAAAGCTAAGGTAAATGTCACTAAAGTAAAGGCAAAAACAACGATAGGATATTCAGGATTTGAATTATAATCCTGGATTACGTATTAGAGTTTTACAAAAAGGAATTAGAAAACTTAAATCATGATAAGCTAGTGTTTTGTTATAACTTTAATAAAAAGTATCCCAAATTTTAATTGTTAACAAGCCATTTTCTTACTAACTCCCAAGATTTTGATTTTGTAATTTAACTGAACTGAATAAATTACAAGATTATTTGTTTTATAATGCGTTTAAATATCAGATGAGTCACCTCAAATAAGCTCCATTTTTATACTTTACAAGTCAAACCACATTTTCTTATGATAAAGTAGCAAACAATCTTTACAAGAAAGTGTTTACTGAAATCATCTACTATAATAAAGTACATTTATTTCTCTATGTATTTGTTAACACTTCCCTCTACCAATAAATGAAAGACAGTTACCAAACTATAGTACAGACCCATTGACGTGTGACCTGTTGACATGCGGTAGTGCCATGCCTCCCAGTGCTACCTATTTAACACGCGTATTAATGAATCTCGTGGTATAGGAACTTGCTATGTAGCGCTACAGATTTGCTCACTAACTCACTGACATAAAAATCGACAGAAAGTGTGGAGCAGAAACGTGCTGAACGTCTTTACTGCTGACAGTGGCGGAGAGAAGGGGCAGCAACATTAAAGCGCTGCCACGGCAAAGGACCCTGCAGCACTTTAAGGTCCCTGACCCTTTCCCCCTCCCCGCCAGCTGCTGATGGGTGGGGGGGGCAAAAGGAGCAGCTGCCCGGGGGCTGGCAATTTAAAAGGGCCCAGGACTCCGGATGCCACTACCGCAGTAGCGGCGTCTGGAGCCCCGAGCCCTTTAAATTGCCATGGGAACCCCTGGTGGCGTGAACCAGGGTCTGGAAAGTCTGGCTGGGGAATGCTGACCCCTAGCCGCCCTCGCACTGTACCAGTAAGCGTCTTGAGTTACTTTCACCCCTGTTTAGTAACAGTACTGTTTTTATTAGATTATACATTTGAATTTATATTCTTGCAAAGCGCTGTTAACAGATAGGCCTGCACTATTTGGGACGCTGTGAATACGTATGTAATCCTAGATAATTATACATGTATATATAGATATCTTAAGATTTTAGCATGGCCCTCTTAACCTGCGATCCATTAACACGCGGTCGGACGGCTTGACTCCTGACATCCACACGTAAACGGGTCTGTACTGTATTATTCATATTACATCCCACTGATAAGGAAAACTGCATGTTCCTAATTTCTCTAAGAGCTTATGCTTCCTTTTTAAGAGTTCTCTGAATACAGGAAATTGTTTCTTTTTTTATGCAAATAGGCAGAGGTTTATGCACCTGATTTAACCTATCCCTTGAAGCAAGTATGCCATTAAGACCCTGGTGTAAGAAAGCTCTTAAACACACACTTAACTTTAAACACATGCTGAAGCCCCATTGACACAGCTTTTAGCAACAGGGCTGTGTAGCTAAAAGGCGCACAGTGTAGCTGCTGTTTGTCAGCAATCCTGCCTACAAAAAGCTTTCATCCCCAACAAGCGGCGTTAGCATTGTCGGCAGGAGCAACTGCACCTCCTGGATAAGGAGCTGCTCGTGAGAAGGGTCCCTGAAGAGGGATGAGAAACGGGGGTGGAAGGGTGGGAGGGCACAGAACTGGATGGAATATCCCCTTCCTACCGTGTGGAGCACCCATTGGTCCGAGGTGATATGGGACTATGCACGGTAGAAAGGGGATAGTTGGGACGAGAATGTGAGGCAGGATGGATCCATTGTCAGGTGTGGTACACCGTCCTTGACTGTGCCTTCAAAAGGCCAGCGTGGCCCCTGAAGACGGCTTGGGTTGTCCTGAGCCCTAGCCAGAGGGTTGGTGCGGCCTTCTCCTTCCATTCCAATTTCTCCTTCCGGACCCGTCTTGGCGGTTCTGCTGACCAAACCGCTGCTGGGGCTGCAGGTGGAAGTGTCTCCACTGCGTTGAAGGAGTATAGAGGCCCAGGGACCTGAAGGTGGCTCTGGAATCTTTAAGATTGTTTAGCCTTTTGTCCATCTTCCCTGAGAAGAGAGAGTCTCACCCTCAAAGGGCAGGTCTTGGATGGTTTGCTGTACCTCATAGGGGAGGCCAGAAACCTGGAGCCATGAACCCCTTCTCATGGCCACTCCAGTAGCCATAACCAGTTGCCGCATCTGCCCAGTCAAGTGCCGCCACAAGGGATGCTCTGGAGATCAGTCTCCCTTTCTCAACTAAAGGTGAAAATTCAGCGCGGCAGTCTGAGGGGAGCAACTCCGTAAATTTAGCCATCACAGAGCAGGCATTGTAGGAGTACCTGCTGACGACGGCCCGCTGGTTGGATATTTGGAATTGCAGTCCCCCCATGGAGTAAACCTTTCACCCGAAAAGGTCTAATTTTTTGGCGTCCCTATTCTTGGGCGAAGGGGCTTGAAATCCTTGCCTCTCCCACTGGTTAGCGGCATCCACCACCAAGGAATCAGGCTGAGAGTGGAAATAGAGGAGTTCATAGCCTTTGGAGGGCACAAAGTACCGATGCTCATTGCACTTGGCCATAGATGGCAGTGAGGCCAGGGTCTGCCAAAGGGTATTAGTCATTTCCATTATTTTCTTTATCAGCAGTAAGGCGATACGGGCAGGGCTGGGCAGGGACTCATCTGGTGAGGAGAAGGAGACCACCACCAGGGGAGGTGATTGTTCCCTAACGTTGTTACCTGAGGGAGCTCTTCACCCTGTGGGAACTGCAGTAAGTTGGCCTGCTCCCGGTGCTGTGACCGGCACAGGTGTTGATGCCGATGCTGGGCCCCACACCAGTGCCGGTGCCTGGTGGAGCATGTGCGCTGGGGTTCCTGTAGGCGCCATTGCGGCCAGCGCCAATGACGGAGGCGGTGTCAGTGTCCACGATGCGTCGTGTGCCGTAGCCACAATCGGGGCCGCCAATTCCTCTGGTGCCGAAGTGGTTGATGTCAGTGCCGCAGTCGGTGCCGGTGTTAATGACCAAGGCACTGGCTCCAGTGCCAATCATGGTGGAATGAACGTCGCAGATGCCACTGATCCTGCACCCGAGCAGAACCCCTGTCTGTGACCCCAGGCTTGATGGAAAGCCCACGAAGTCCAAAAGGGCCACTGCGGTGGATTTTGCCATTGAGGGGCCCACTGCACTGGGAGGGACTGCCTATGGTGCCATGAGGAAGATCTTCTGCTCCTGCTATAGTTGGAGCGGTATGAGTCCGCCTCCGAGTAGGAGAACCAGAGTGGCGCTGCTTCTCTCAAGGTAGAGTGTCGAGAAGCAAAGAACCGACTGCGCTGCCTGGATGGCAGTGCTGAAGTAGAAGGGTGCCATGGTGATGGAGATCAGTGTGCCATCATCACCAGCTTTCCCTTTGATTGCACGGGATGCCAGAATGGAACCTGCGGTGCCAAGACACTCTCCTGTCTTGGCGGCGAGAATGGTGCCATGAGCCTCATTAGGTCCTGCACCGCCTCAAAAGTCTCTGGGGTGGACGGGAACAGTAGGATGCTGCCATGGGTGTGGTGAGCGAGACGAGCACCACCTGACTGAGGTGCCACTGTTGGCTCGTCCCTGGATCTTGTCGAGGGAGATCAGCCTCTCTCCAATCTCTTTTTCTTCTACGCTGGTGATTGGGACCAGTGCTGAAGGCTGGAATGTCCCAAGAGGCTCCATGACGGTGCTGAGCTTCCTTGCCAGCATCTTTCTTTGGCGCTGGATCCTTCAAAGACAGCGCCGGAGTGCTTCACGCCGAAGACAACATGCTGGGAGCAGGATCCCTGGCACCTGGATCAGCTGCCTCCATAAGGAGAATTTTGACATGCTGCTCCCTCTACTGAATGGTTCTCGGTTGGAATTCCCGACAGATCTTGCAGCAGTCTTTCTGGTGACCCTCACCCAGGCACCGTAAGCAGGAGGTGTGGGGGTCACTTTTTGGCATGCGCTTCGCGCAAATCTGGCAAGCCTTAAAGCCCGGGGATCACAGCATGCCCCGGTAACAAATGTGAGGGGGAATGTGGGGGAACCACCCATATCTGAAACTCATAAAGAACTAAACTATACTAACTACTGGAAACTAACTATTTACAGGATATAAAGCACTGCTAATCCACTTGCCGAAGCAAGAGAAAAGCAAGGAGAAGTTCCAGCTACTGTCACTGGCGGTAAGAAGGAACTGAGGGGGTGTAGGGTTGCCAGGGCTCTATAATGGGCGCCATGAAGGCATTACTCCAGGGAATGCCTAAGCCGACCCTACAGTTGCTGCTAGGGGAAAAATCTTCCGGCTATTGTGCACATATGCGTGCACACACATGGAATTGACATGAATAAGCACTCAAAGGAGAATATATATACCCACATTCTTAAACATTTTTTAATGTTGAGGTGTATTCTGGTGTCAAAGTCAGCCAGCTCAGAAACATATTTGTTATTGGTATATTTTCAGAAAGAAATGCCCCTGTAAATCTGTTTTTCTTTCATAATAAGAGGCAAAGTGCAGACTTGGATAGTTCACCCTTTAAAAATGGTTTTAAAAATCATTTTACTAAAACAGTCTAATATCAGTAAACTAAATGGAATTTTTTTTAATACAAGAATAAAGCTGAGTGTTTTAGAGCATGTAGAATCAGGAAATCTAGAAGCTAGGAGTCCTACAGCAATATTAAAGATCTTATTTGATCCTGTATTGAATTTGAGACTGAGGGCAACATTCAGTGACAATGTGCTTCAGACGGTATTGCAATTATATCCATAATTAAAGAATGTCATGTCAAATATAGCATTATGACTTCAGTGCAATGATCAAGCAGGAGAAACTAGATTGTGAGGGGGGGAAACTCTTATTCAAATACAAATATAACATAGAAAAATGCTCGCTAAGCAAATTACCATGTCTAAAATTCTACTGTAAAATTCTCAGTAAGAAACTTTTCTAATGTTAAATAAATCACTGTTTACACATGATAATGGGTGGACTTTTAGAGTACTGGAGCAAATGGCTCTAATGTTCATACAAATACACTGAAAAGCAAAAATAAAAATTCAGTTACGTCCGGAAATAGATGATGAATATGGATTATTCTACACAAAAATAAATGTTTCTACTTACACTATATAACATCTTTTTGCACTTGTAAAGCCTTTTTGATACTTTGAGTCTCTGAACATATCCCAGAATGCCACGATTCTGTGACATCAAATATCATCTGTTACAGTGAGACTTCTAGTAGTTGATATCATAATGCTGTCATTCTGGAATGTCTTCAGAGAACCAAGTAGTAGAAACAGGGAGTGAAGGATTTCATTGTGCGGCAATTAAATGCATATTTGTGGACTTTCACTCAGTTTTCATTTTAACTTTCCAGTTCATCTTTAAGATCTGTAGCTGTCTGGTTATACGGTTGTTTGCTCTCTCTCATTTGTAAAAATTTAAAATTAGCTACATATTTAATAAGGATTAATATGTCATGACCCAATTTCACTGCACTGTAAGTGTTGATATTCTTTACAACTATGCATTTGTCCAAATATCTGAAATTTTGTGAATAGTCTATTTCCTGCCAGACTCAATTTATAGCTAAAAAGTAACTTCTAAATCTTAAATTCAATAATTTAAGAAAATGCCTGGGAAAAGAGAAAAGGCCATTACTATGAAAAAAACATGAATGCTGGTTTAAAATCACTAACACCACAAGTACTCTGGTGGATGGGATGGGAAGGGGAGGTGTAGGAGCCTGGCAATTCATAATATGGACATGGCTTGAGAATTTTGCAAACAAGGATGATTTTTTTTGTTTTAGTCAACTTGATTTATGATACATTTTTGATGGAACTTGTATTAAAGAAGGTAAAATACTCTTTGCAATGCTTGAACATGCCAAAGGGGAAATGAACAAGGAAGGAAAATAGACTATTTCAAACTACAGATTCACTCTTCTGATGGGGTGCCATCTTGTGATCAGCAGCTATCTTCCTCTCTTTTCTTCCCTCCATTTCTCAAAGAAGCACTGGTTTTTAAAGTGATAGCAATGCCTAATAATAAAGGATCCCATTCCCTCCTCCCCATTTACACACAGAAGTGAATTCAAGAACAAATTTAGGGAGGGTAGTAGAACTAGATTTTAGAACACACTTTGGTTTTAGGTCCCAGGTATAGTGGTACTGATGAGCACAGAGATCACAAGCTTAGAATCTGTAAAATATGCCAACAGTAACTTCTAGCTGATGCAAGTTGAACATAATTCCTACAGAAATGGATAGGAAGATATTTCTTTCTGGCTCAGAGTCAGCAGCTTCCTAGAAGCAACTGAAGTCTCAACTGTGATAAAGATGCTACACAGATTCTACTGGTATCAGATAGTGTCTCTACTAACTGAATAAGTTTACTCTCATATCTAGCCACTAGTTGGTGGACATCAGAATCAGAGAAAGGGAGAGGGGAAGGTACTAATTAGCTCAATCTTTAGTATTTCTTGCTTCGCAAGTCACTTAGGGCAGGTCTACACTAAGGCCGGGGGTCGAACTAGGGTACGCAAGTTCAGCTACGTGAATAGCGTAGCTGAACTCGAAGTACCCTAGTTCGAACTACTTACCCGTCCAGACGCCGCGGGATCGAAGTCCACGGCTCCAAGGTCGACTCCGCCACCGCCGTTTGCAGTGGTGGAGTACCAGAGTCGACCGGAGCGCGCGGGGAGTTCGAACTATCGTGTCTAGATTAGACGCGATAGTTCAAACTCCGAGAAGTCGAACTCACCGCGTCGACCCGGCAGGTAAGTGTAGACTAGCCCTCAGTGTGTCATGATTCCCCCCCACAAACAGGCTTTCAAACAGTTTAGCCAAAAAGAAGGTTAAGTGTTGCAAAGCCTGCCCCCATAAAAGGAGAAAAAGTAGTACATTTTAATAAGAATAAAAACACCATCACATTGGACTATTTATTGCGAATTATTAAAATACTGTAACGTTATGTTAAAATTTTCCTGTGAAATGAATTTGGCAGTTTAACAACATATATTCAACATGATTAATATTGTTTGCTCATTAAAGAGTTTATGACTGAATGTACTGATTGTATATTCAATCATAGCCTAATACAACATACATACAATACTGAGAGGTACCAAAGTACAGTATACTTACCAGGATAAATTTTAAAAGATTGAATATATTAATGTATAATATGTAACGTAAAAAGGTATTAGGTAAACGATTAACTACTTTTGAGATCTATCTTCAGTGGAAGTTGAATTTACTAATCACCTCACAGGATCAGGCCCTTAGTCTCAGAAAACATTGTTCACTATAATTTATGGGATAAAGGAGAATGGTGTCTTACCTGTGAATTTTCTTTATAAAACCTTCCACGTCAATGAGTGTTCCTGTCTCCATAGCAACTGAAGGCAGACCAAATCTTTGCTCTGAGCCCAGGCTTTGGACTGCCCTCCAGGAAGAATATTCTAGAATGATAGTATTTTTCAGCTATGGACACTAACGAGATATAAGTTTTAAAGTGCTATTCAACTCAAACTATTTACAGCAGAGCCTTGCAATGAAGTTTAAGGATTTCCTAGGAGAACATGCTGGTTGGGAAATGGTGTGAGCAAGGGGGAACATTTCTGGTTCCTGTTGCTGCCTCAGATAGAAGGTTAAGACAAAGTGCTTCTTCAGAAAACTAAACAGAAAAAAAATTAGTAGTTTTGCAGCAAAACTCCTCGAAGCCAATGAGAAACCGGTGTGAAATTTAGTCAAAGTTATTTTCAAAATACTGAGAAAATACTGCTATAAAAGGGAGTCCTTGAGTCTACCATCTGTACATTTGGAGGCAGAAAATTCTGGAGAGTTCTTCCACAAAGGCAGTTCCAAGCAAAGAACAGAGTAAAGATCTGGTCTGCCTCCAGTTGCTATAGATATGGAGGACCACCACTCGAATTATGCTGGAATGCTCAGGAACAGTGTTCCAGCCCTTTTTGGAGGAGCTGGAATAGCATTCCAGTACTTCTGACCCTGCTCCTCACTCCAGAAGGAGAAAGAAACAGCCATCTCTCCTTCTGAAGTGGGCCTGGAAGTGAAAGAGATGAATGAGTCAGAGATAACATCTCCTTCATGCTGCCTCCTCCAACTCTTCCACTTCTGGACCCACTCTGGAAAGAGAAGTGGCGGCTCAGTAACTTGCAGCTGAGAGCCAGGTTGAGGGAGTCCCCCTCGGTTCCCCCTGGTTACTGAGCCACCATCTTTCCTTCCACAGCAGGGAGCTGGGCCTGGCAGTTCCAGCACTTCATTTTTTTAAGACTCAAGCACTATGGAAAATGCCCATTGTGAAGACTGTCTGACATACAGTGAACAAGAATGCACATTAAGAATAAAATTTCATAAGAAAAGTCAGCTACACATCATCAAGAATTATCAATATTTAAATATGAAGTAGCAGCTTCTACTTTAATAATGTTGACTGCATATTACGTAATTCTTGACATGATTTACAAAACAGAAAGTTATACTTACATAACTGTGACTCTTACGGAAATCTGAAGGACTGCTTATACAGACTTTGTCTCCTTCCAAGCCAATTACTCTTTTACAGATATTTGATTTTGGGTCATTTGGGCTTTTTGCAATTACAATATCACCTCTGGGGGAACAAATTGTAAAGAAATGTCAGTATAGAAGTCTTTGGATGAATATATATACACAACTAATAATTAATATTCATTTAATTGAAAAAATATGTATTTCTTGTTGAGAACCACTGCCTATAATCTCCATTTTTCCATGACAATTCAGCTAAAAGGACCAAAGTATTCTATATATGTTTTAAAAAGCACATTTGAAGAGACTGAATGTATAGGACTTGAATAACAAAAATACAACTGATCATCATCTGACAAAGCCCTGAACAGGTAAAAGCCATTTACATCAGTGTGTTTGCTGCCTACTATACATAGATCATCCTCCAGTTTCTTGTATACACAGCATTCTTCAAATCCTCTACAAAACCTCTTCTTTCAAGAAACCTTCCAATGTCTATTTCTAAGAGTCTGTTATCCTTACACTACTTCTGTTTACCCAATCATCCCTTAGTTAGAATCATAGAATCATAGAATATCAGGGTTGGAAGGGACCTCAAGAGGTCATCTAGTCAAACCCCCTGCTCAAAGCAGGACCAATTCCCAACTAAATCATCCCAGCCAGGGCTTTGTCAAGCCTGACCTTTAAAACCTCTAAGGAAGGAGATTCCACCATCTCCCTAGGTAACCCATTCCAGTGCTTCACCACTCTCCTAGTGAAAAAGTTTTTCCTAATATCCAACCTAAACCTCCCCCACTGCAACTTGAGACCATTACTTCTTTTTCTGCATGCATCAGATTGTAAACTGTAAAAGTCAGGGCAAGGGCCTTGTTTTTTATGTGGCTAACAACCACTATGTACACATGCAGTGCTCCATAAAATAATAAGGTGGTATAGGGACAATATAATAAATGGTACTTTCATCATTTCTGGTGAGAAGCTCTCCCTTAACTTCATGCCTGGAAACAACAATACCAGCAGCTCAACATATAGGATAAGATAAACGAAAAATAGGAAGTCTTATTCAGTATGATGGTCGTGTGAGAAACATGGCTAGAAGGACACAAGGGATTTTCAGTCTTTTGGCCAAAATTCCAAAAGTGACATGCACTACATCCCAGGAGAACTCTGAGTGAAGTAATCTTGTATTGTGAGACTAAAAGCAAAACTTTTAATCTGTCTTCCCTTCTAGAGATAAAGTGAAATGAGACTGGCACTTACAAAAACAAATTAAAAGAAGATGAATACAGGAAAAAAGACGAGAGAGTTAGTTGCTATAGGAAATACATTGGAAAGGCAATTGAGAGATATTCATTATCGTGACAAACTTTAGAAAACTAAACATTAATCTAAACAAAGCAACATACTTCTGAATGCAATAAAAATGGCGGCTAAGATTCTCCGAAAAGACAATGTCAGAATTTTGAATTGTTGGTTCCATTGAAGGTCCAGAACACTGTAAATTTAAAAAAAAATTACTATTTGCAAAATATTTTAACTTGCATAATACTTAAGAGATTCAATTATTTGCAAACAAGTCAACAAAAAGCTATAATTTGGGGAAAACAATAGACTAGTTCTTTAGGTGTGGCCAAGGAGTACGAGACACATTTGAAAAGAGAGTGTATAAAGGTTCCTTTTGAGCTCCCACAACTTAAGTGTTATGGAAATATCAATACATTGTGCATCAGTCTACTCTGATCTCCAAAAAGACTGCTCTATACTGCACCAGCTGCCAACAAACTCAAAAGGCCATTACCAACAATTTCTGGGATGCCAGGTTTACTAGGTTTAGTGCTGGTAGAGCTAAGAGCAGGATTGGGGAAAAAATGCTTTTTTAAAGAGCTATTTGTGGTCCCAACTTTCTGCAAGGTGCTAAATGCCTTTAACTGTCATTGGTTTCAGTGGAACCTGAGGAGCTAAGTACTTTGCAATATTAGGCCTGTAATGAGAAGATAAAATTTTCATGAGGCCAACTCCTGCAGCCAGGAAGTGGCTGTTCAGTTAATCCAAAACAAAAACCAACCAAACAAAACTGGACACTAACAGACTTAGAAGTTGTATCCGCAGAAATGAAGCTTGATGTTAAAATGCAGATACTACTAAAACTTTTCACTATTATAATAAAGTTCTGATTAAACCCATTATCCTTATTAGCATGAAAATATAAATTACCACAACAATTCCTCCAAGGTACTCAAAGGCACAGTGTGCTATGCAGCCATATTGAATGGTATACCCCAGAAGTCGAAAGGTTTTTCCCATGACATCTCGAAGCATAGCACAGTGTTACTGTTGTGCAGCTGGCCCTAAAGTATATTAATAAAAGGTACATAATTAGTCAATAAGCTTTTTAAAAAAAACATGCTGTATTTGCTCAATGTGTTCTATTTTTAAAAAGGAAGCCATATGTAATATTTCCAAATTAATGAGAAGACAAAGAGCAAGTTATTAGAAATAATGGAAATATTAACTCACTGCGATGAACAGCACTTGTGGTTTCGAATAGTGTACTGTTTGAACTATAATTCCAAGTGTGTGTGGATAATACACAGCTCTATGACTATTTCACTCGATGAAGGAAGTGCAGTTGACTGATATGCCCAGCATATAACTGAAATGGTCTGGATGAGAACCAGTGGACAGCTGGAATAAGGGAAAGCTGGTTAGGCATGGGGAAATAATAGCTGGAAATGGCAGAGAATTTCTACTCCCTGGGCTGCAGCTTTTGTTACACAATTTTGCAGCTAGGTTTTCTTGCTGCATGTCCAGATATCACTGGTTAAAAGTATACTTTCTATCTGTACTTAACTGGAAGGTTGTGATCATTCTGTTTAGATGTGGAACTTGGCACAGTTATTTTTTGCCTTTCTCGCCTGGATACTGGACTTCAGCAAAGCACTTCATTGGGGGCTACACCTGAAAACCACTTGTAAACTTCAGCTGGTGCAGAAGTGGCAGCCCACAGGGAACATATTACACCTGACCCAAGAGGCTTCCATGGTGCAATTCAAGGTATTGGTTCTGATCTAAAAAGCCTTAGTGATTTGAGTTCTGCATAAGCTAAAGACCAGCTCTCTCTTCACATACTACCCCAGCTAAAAGATTTGAGAATACAGTATTTTTTGTTTTATGTCTAGGGTAGAATGGACTCACTGCTGAAGACTGCAGAGGAGAAGCACATAGAAGGGGCTGTTTCAGCTATCATTTTTCTGGGAAAGAATATTTTTTTTGTTCTCCTCTGTCCATGTTCTGAAGCTCTACTGAGACCTGGAAGCAAGATGGTGCCTCAGCAGAGATGAACCAGTTTCTTTCAGTGAGAACTGGAGAAGCCTGCAAGTCAGGAGAGGACGTGGTGGTACTGGGCATAAAATCTCTCCTTCTGGATTGGCTGTCACTTAGATTACTAGCAGATGAGGACTCACCCAGTCATCCATACAGGTGGCATCCACCACATACATTGGTACTAAATTCATTCTATCAGAAAGGGGATATATCAGGGGTCTCAAACATGTGGTCTGCAGGCCGCATGCAGCCTGCAGAGTTATTTCCTGCAGCCCGCCATAGGCACTGACTCCACCGGCAGCCAGCGTGCCACAGCCTCGCTCCTCCGCCTACCTCCCAGTGCTTCCTGCCACCAAACAGCTGTTTGGCAGCGCTTAGGACTTTCGAGGAGGGAGGGAGGAGGAGCGGGGATGTGGCATGCTCAGGAGAGGAGGCAGAGAAGAGGCGGGGATTTGGGGAAGGGGTTGGAATAGGGGCAGGGAGGGGGTGGAGTTGGGGCAGGGCTGGGATTTGGGGAAGGGGTTGGAATGGAGGCAGAGAAGAGGTGGGGCCTCATGGACTAGACAAGCAGTCTGAGGTATGAAGTTCAGCATGTATGATTCTTTGCTACGAGTAGTTGTGAAGAATGTTTGTTAAAAGTGGCAACATATTTTGTATGAATAGTTACTTTAAAGAGTTCCTGCCATTATAGCTATGTTGATAGACTGTTAGTGTAGATCAGTGTTTCCCAAACTGTGTTCCGCGGAACACTGGTGTTCCGCATCATGTGAATAGGTGTTCCATGAAAGAATCGTAATTTTTAAAAAGGGTCTTTAATTTTTTTTTTAATTTTAAATTTGGCATACTTGAAGCGTAGTTTACAACTCTTTTTGAATGACTATAATTTAACATAAAACTCTTTTTCCGGTTATTAATAGATCTCGTATTGAATATCATGGCGTAAAGAGAAGGTGGCACACAGGCATGTTGACGTCTACCCCTTTTGGGCATGTTTCAGTTAGTGACATCGTACCCTTCCGCTCGAGGCTGCACGAACTGCAGTGGTACGCACACACCATTCTCTTTACGCCATGGTGAATATAACATATTCACTCAGCACGTTCAAATCTGTGGGTCTTTATCGTGTGTGCGATAAGCACAACTAAACTAGCTTCACTCAAAACAATATAAATATTTGTGACAAAGAAAATCTGACAAAAATATTGTTACTAAACCAAATTACCATGGATTTGTGGGTAAAAGAAGGAACTTTGAAATGAAAAGCAAGTTCTTCTAGTACTCCAACTGTGTTCGAAATAAACAAGCAAAATATTGTGACACTTCAAAGTGAGGATGAACAGTCAGTCTTTTGTTGCCAAAAAAATGTTAGTACTAGTGAGTTATCCAAGGTGAAAGAAAGAATTTCCACTGAAGTATATCAAAAAACAAGAAGAAGCAGGTGTTAAAAGACCAAAACGTATGATGAAAGTTATTTATCTTTCAGTTTTACATGGGTTGGAAAGAGAGATGTTCCTGATGCGCAGTGCGTCGTGTGCAACAAAATACTAGCAAACAGTTCATTGGCTCCTCCTAAACTTCACAGGCATTTGGAAACCAAGCATGCTGAATACAAAGACAAAGATATAAGTTTTTTCAAGAGGCAGCGTGACTTACGTGGAAATTGTAAACTTTTGATAATTAAAATTGCTAAAACAGACAACGAAAGTGCAACAGAAGCATCTTATCGAGTAAGTTACCGTATAGCGCTTCCTGGAAAAGCTCACACTATTGGAGAAACGCTTATCAAGCCTTGCACGAAAGATATTGTAACGTGCATGTTGAGCGAGCAGTCTGGTAAAAAAATTGATGCTGCACAGTTGTCAAATAATACTGTTGCACGCCGTATTAAAGAGCTTGCCAATGACACAGAAAAAGAGCTAGTTTGCCAACTGAAAAGTTGCCATGAGTATTCATTGCAGATAGACGAGTCCACTGACATTTCAAGACTTGCTGTGCTACCAGTATTTGTCCGATATAGATTTAATAATATTATTGAAGAAGACCTGCTCTTATGTGAATCTCTGCAAAGCAACACAACTGGAGAAGAAATATTCAACTGCATCAACAATTTTATCAGAAAGCATGAAATTAGTTGGGGAAAATGTATTGATGTATGTACTGACGGTGCTCGGGCGATGATCGGGAAGATGAAGGGAGCTGTAACGCGAATCATAAGTGTGGCACCAGAAAGCACTAAGAACTATGGTGTTCTACACAGACAAGCACCTGCAGTTAAAAAAATACCAGCATATCTGAAATTGTGCTCGATGAAGCAGTACAAATTATCAATTTTGTCAAATCTTGACCACTTCAATCCAGGTTACTTAAAATTTTGTGCAAGGAAAGGGGTAGTCAGCACAAAGCGCTTCTTTTACATACGGAAGTGAGGTGGCTATCCAGAGGAAAAGTGCTTGTGAGGCTTTTTGGACTTCATAGTGAACTACTGGTATTCTTCACTTCAGATAATTCAGGATGAAAATTTAATGGCTGTCTAACAAATTCCTCATGGCTAATGAGACTTGCATATCTTGCAGATTTTTTTTGCAAAATTAAATGAAATTAATTTGTTACTGCAAGGAAAGAATGTGACAATTTTTACTAAAATGGATAAAATTTTGTTAAAAAAAACTGCAATTCTGGGCATCTTCTGTAGAAACGAATAACTTCGACTGCGTCCATACATGAATTTCTGACTGAAATAAATTCTACAGGCCATGAAGAAGTTTCCAGCACCATTTTACAGCACTTGCAGGCCTCTTTATTAGAATATTTTAGTACAACTACTGATGATAATGCTTGGGTTCAAAATCTGTTTGTAATTACAGCCAAACCAATCTGCTTTACTGCGCACGATTATGAAAGCCTAATTGACTTAATTTCTGACTGATTTGAAACAAAAGTTTAAGGATCTTCCACTGAATAATTTTTGGAGCAGCCTAATAGAAGAGTACCCTAATGTGACTAAATGTGCAGTTCGAGTGCTCCTCCCTTTTGCTACAACTTATTTGTGTGAGACGGGATTTTTCTATTATACTGCAACAAAAACCAAATATAGGAATAGACTTGATGCTGCGCCTGACATGAGGATTCAACTTTCCAGCATTATTCCTAATATTAAGTGAATTTGTGATAGAAAAATGCGGAAACCCCAATCTCATTAAATCCAAATTTGTATTTCTGTTTATAAAAATAGATTTTCCTAGTAAAAATCTAATTTGTTTGGTGTTTGTGTATATATATAAAAACAGGGTTTTTTTTAGTAGAACACAATTTTTAATTTTGACTCTTGCACTTGATTTTTGTACTACTTTATACAAGCTTTCTAGTTAGCAATTGTTAGTTCAAGTTATTTTAAATTTGTATTTTTGCTTTGTTTTATAAAATAAAATATATTTGAGCATAAATAATGCAATTTTTTATTTGAAGACCAAACAACTGCAAAATAATATTATAAGTGTTCCATAATAGGCTAAAAAGTATTCCGTGTCCGAAAAAGTTTGGGAAACGCTGGTGTAGATCATCATCAGTGTTACTGACCACATAAGGTCTATATATTTTATTAAAACCCCTCTTTGCATTACAGTTTTAAAAAAGTTAATACATTGACTTTTAATAGCATACTATATTACTCTTCTTTTTTTTCAAGTTTGACTATACTTTTCTATCATATGAAAAGATTTCAGTGATGCAGTCCTCGGGCCAATGTACTAGTCCTCATGTGGTCCTCGTGGTGATTTGAGTTTGAGATCCCTGGGATATATTTATTCACTTTATTAAAATTAGTGGTGTGTTATAAGTGGTATTTTTCACAATCCAGCAAAGCATTTAAGCACATGCTTAACTTCTTTGTTGGACCAGGACCTAACAGCTAACTTTTACTATAAAGTGCTTATTTCTCAGCTAAAATGAACTTTATGTTGGCTACCATGAAATATTTTCTACCACCTTACTAAAGGATATCCGTTTCTTGTGTAACTTCTTGGGGCTCTACCCTACAAGGTGCTGAATACCTCTTGAGAAGCAATTGGTGCTCTCAGATCTGAAGTTAAAACAAGAACTTTAGACTGTAAGCTCTTTGAAACAGGGAATGGGTCTGATTTTATGTTTTAAAAGCTGTCTGTAGGATTCTGATAGTATATTAACATAATACTGATGTGATATTTTAATCAAATAAAGAGCTTGGGCTCTGAAACTTAGCAAGGGGGACAGATCTCAGATTCTGAGCTCCAGTCCAAGTGTGAATGCCTACGCTGTTACTTTCAGTACCACAGTGCAAGCCCAAGTCTGTAAGCCCAGGCTCTGAGACTCACTGCCACATTTTTGTTTTTGTTTTTTTGCAGTATACACCCAGAAAGACTATTCACATGAGTAAGGGTTTCCGTGACTAGACCTAATATGAGGGAGAATGCATCAGTCTCACTGGAAAAAAACCACCCCACACTTGTTAACAGAAGCTTTATTTAGACACCAGAAAATAATAAAATTGTGGATATGAAAAAAAAATTGAGACTCCTGAAGTTTGAGTATGTTGATATTTTCGGTGCATTGTTCAATACAGTAATCTCTAAATTCTAAGTTTTCCACATAGCTCCTATTTAAGTAAATAAGAAAGCCTATTATGATCAACACCTTAAATTTCTATAATTCTAGTTTACCAAAATATAGACAACACTATGTAAACAGATATTCTGCTGCTCTGTTGACCCAGCCTTTCAAGAAAATTCTAGTCAAACCACGAGAGAAAGTGCCAACTTTTAAGCCTAATTAGAACCATTGAAATGTAATTATGGTAACATGTACATTTCTTTCCCACCCCACTCTTCCCAAAATTATCAAGGAAACAGATTTAAAAATATTAAGTTAATGCAGCGTGAAGGTTCCACAGGTAAATTTATTTTTAAAAAAACAACAAGAAATAGAGGCTTCTACAGGAATATTAACTCAACCAAACTCCACATTTTGGATGAAATCCTGGCCCTTTAAAGACAATGGGAGTTTTACCATTGACTTCAATCAGGCCAGTATTTCTCTCCCTCTGCTCCATGTTTGATAAAATAAAGAAATAAAAAATATTATCTATCTGCATTCAGGCTTAGTTAACACTGATGTATAAATCTTCACTTCTGTATTTTATGACAATTTTAAATGGGGAAACATAGGATTACATTAACATTGAGTTAAACACTGTGTATTTTATTTGAGCAAAACTCCCATAGAAATAAATGGGAGTTTTACTTGAATAAAGATAGAACTAAAGCCTAGATTTGCTTTGTATTTAGTATTTACCTGTAAAGATACATAAAAAGCAGAATAATGTTGACAAAAATATTTGACAATTTTTTCTTGTAGTTTCTTATTCCAAAAGCATTTGCTTAACACCTTTCCTATCAAAGATCACCATCATGGTAAACTTAAATGAGCAATGATTTAGTATACTTAATTTAGCCAGGTAAAAAAATTTACAATAGTGGAACAGAATGTAACCAAAAAGATTTCAGTCATATGGTGAAATTACCAACAAAAACTTTCACAACTAGTGGCTAAGACAGTGTATAAAAGGGTAGAAATTCACTAATTTATAAAGGGATCAAATCATGAAAAACCTTGTAGATCATCAAGCAAAATCTTAACATCAATTATTTGCCTAATTTGGTACATGTAATGTCTGGAACACAGTATGTGCCGAAGACCTTGTGTAAGCTGATACTTGAACAACTCCATTTTGAACTAATTGCAATTTCATTAAGAGTCATTCTGGAGACCCAGAAAAATGACTTGGCTTTAATCAACCCATAATATTTAAAAGTATGTACTAAAGCCTTGATTCTATAGAGAGAAAGGCTGTTAGCCTAGAAATGTTTTTAGGGTGATAAAAGGAAGACTGAGTGGTGGCAGATCGATTAGAGTCATATGACAAGTGTGAATTAATGACCACAACATTTCTAGCAAAAGTTGCAATAGCAATATTTATCTCCTACAGTAATTGCTAGAGAGGCTGCCTCAGCCAGAAGTCAACATAAAAGCCTAAGAAAAATACCCCAGTGTTATTAGACTTCAGACTGATCTAATTCTGAAACACCATGTTAATATATGATTATATTAATACAGCAGAAAGACCTCAGCCACTTGTGGATGGTCCATAATAAATGACAGAAAAATCCTAATTTTATAAATTAATGAATTTTTTGTTGCACTACATTAAATATAAAAATATTTAACTTTAACACTGTGGGAAATAGAAGCACACAATAGTGATAAGAACAAAAGCAGGAGAGTAAAAAAAGAGACAATATGTTGTGCCCCCTTCCTGCCTGATAAATGGTGTAGAGTTTATTTTCAAATGGGACTGGTAGAGAAAGACTTCTCATTAAGAAAACATGGGTTTCTTGCAGAGAAACAAAGTTCTACTGTGGGGCTACTGGCTGGGTTAACAACTTCCAATAATTAAAAATCACAAGTTTCACTTCCCTGATCTGAGGAGAAACTTGTTATTTCACCAAGCTATTACATACTTGGTAGTGTACCATACCAAGCACATGCCATAAATTTATTCTCAAAGCTTTGTAAAGAACATACTACTAAACTCCATCATCCCCTGGCTAACTCTGAATTGACCAGCAACACTTTCTGACATTTTCAAGGAAATAAAGAATCTGGTAAAATGGCAATTTCTCTACCTACTGCTCCAACAGCCATTATAAAATTGCCCCCTAACCCAGGGAAATGTACAGCAAGCCAAGAGGTCTCAAGTTCTGTTCCCAGTTCTTTTACTCACTGGCCTTAATTCTCTGCACTTCACAAGATTTAAGTCAAGTCTCACTCCACTACCCCAGGAAGTAGAGGGAGATTATTACTCCTATTTCACATACTGTGTAAGAGAGAAACAGTGAATTCTAGTGAAATATTCAGGACATAGGATATTCTTTATAAAGATGCAAAAATCACTTGACTGCTATAAGTATTTAAGATAATTTATAGTTCAGACATAGTTATACATAGTTTTTTTATGGGATAGTTTCATAAAGTTCCCTTCACTATTTTAGTCAGTAGTATATTAATTAATGAATAGCAAAACAATTAAAATCCCAAAACAAAGTTTTCAGTTTAAACAGTAAGACTTCAATGAAATCATTTGTATATGACACATTTACGGCATAGTCCAATCAACTACAAAAACTTATGGTTCATTAACTTCTTTAAAATAAAACTGTGGCACTAATACTAATACTACTATTGTTGTGCTCTTGCACATTAGTAAGATCACATAATGTACATTTCCCTGGAAAAAATTATTCATCAGCACACTTAAATAGCATTTTATTAATTATAAAAATATTAATATCTTAGCATCTTCAGGTGCCATATTAGTCAAATAGTTCATTTCAATACATTGTCTTGACAGCAGGCAACTACAGCAGATGTAAACATAAAAGCAATATTCATGATTAAAACCAGTTATTTGAACATTCAAGTCAGAGACCCATTGACAGCTTAATGCATTTGCTGTATAAACTTCCTTATCACACAAATATTAGCATAAAATACCGTTAATATTTTATGACTAATTCCAGATATTGCTATGTACTTATTGCAGAACTCTGACTCTTAGTTTTTAAGCTGAAAAAAAGAGGTTGATGGAAAAAGTTACACATCCATATTAAATTGTATTCTACACAATAAATATTTTATAAGAAAGCATAGTTTATATTCTGCAGCAAAGAATATAAAATGCAATTACTAATATCTTCTGCTCATTTTTCTTACATATTCTATGCCTTTGTCACCTGACTTTTTTGTTTATAAAATTAATCACAGCTAGCAGGATAGAAATCACTTTGAGCTTCATGAATGACATCCAAGAGATGGGAAAGGATTAGTTCTCAGTTGCTGCCAGTTATAGCACCAGGTGGCTTTTTCTGCAGTGAAGGTGTTACCGATAATCCCATTACATTGGTACTAAATCTTGCAGACATCAAAATTATCACCAAGGTTCCTTTTCATCCCATCCTTTCCAAATGACTGGAAGTCGCTTCACCTGAAAGAAGTCAAATCCACATGCAGCTGCTGTTTTAGCAGCCAGCGGACTCCCTGAGAATGCCAATTGTGATCCAATTTCGCTGTGCTGGTGGCCCCCTATTCCCTGTCCAATAATACATCTGTTAAAAAATCCTACAGCTACAAATCAAGTTTAATCCTACCAGGGACCTCATGTTGGTCTTGTCTTCCAAAAAGGCAGCAGGTTCTGCTGTCTATCTCTGCTAGTGTCTGGGGAATACCCTTTAAATCCCAACCCTACTTAGAAGAATAAGCTAAGGATCACAAAACATGACCTCAAAAACCCTGATATGACTATATTCTGACCCAGAGGCATTCATTCTAGGTGAAGATTAGAACTTTGCATAATAAGATTACACAGCAAGTGAATGATATCAAGGGACTATCCATATGCAGCCGCCTGGTTTTCTATAGACAGCCTGTGCTCTGCAATATGCAGTACAGACGAAACAGAGCTTGGTCTTTCTAGCTGAAATAAAATAGATTCACATAAATTAGTTGGCCATTTCCAGATTCCTAAATCCCCTATTACATCTTTTATTGACAGCTCCTGTGAGGATAGCACAAATGTTATTCCTTTTTTATTCTTTGCTTCTGTAACAGTCACACTCTAAGTGAAAAGTACATAGATTATGTCTAGAAATTAACATCTTGTTTGCTGTAATCTTGGATTACAATTGCCTATGTACATAATAAAATTAGGAAATTAACATCTCCCTATTACCAATGGCATTATGTAAAACAAATGTTTAACATTTTGTGCCAATACTTTAAATGCAGAAAGCACATAAAGCAGCAGCCAATAAAATACAGTTAAATTAAATATAATTTCCCTAAAACAGGCTTTATGGATTACAGTAAAAATGTTTGATCATATTTTTATTATTCAAAAAAAATCTATATATTCTTCTTCTATTGTAAATGAATCATACACTACTTATTGATTGAGATAAATTATCAATTTTTCCTGAATACAAAGAATGAACCCACCTTTCTTCTCAGGTTATGTCCATACTACAGGCACTAGTGGCACAACTGCAACGCTGCAGCTATGCTGCTGTAGTTCTTGTAGTGTAGATACTTACTCCAGCAACGAGTGTTTTTCTGTTGCTGTAGTAGATCCACTCCCTAGAGCTAGGTCAACGGTATCTACAACAGCGCTTAGGTCAGTTTAACTACATCTCTTAAGGGTGTGAATTATTCAGAGGGATGTAGCTAGGTTGACCTAAGCTTTAGGTGTGTAGGCCAGGTATAGTGTAACATCACAACTCACATCAGTGATTTTTCACAAAAGGTACGCTAGACTTTTTTAAAAATCAAGGTACATTAATGAAATCAGAAGGAATATTGAGCTATTAATTACATTCAGGTCAAGTGTTTATTCACATCCTGGCTATCATTTTAATTTGTGTAAAAACTTTTTTTCATACTCAGGCTCCTGTGGGAGATCCTAATGTAACATGATCTAGAAGAGATGGAAAAACTGAGTAGTGCATCACATTTAATAGGAAAATATGTCCTATATAAAATATGGATTTTTTTTTAAAATCACTCATCAAATTAAAGAGAACATCTAGAATACCTTGTTACACAGAAGAGCTATGCTGTTTAGTTACTTCTTCCAAGAATAAAAGAGATAAATCAGTGGAATGGGAGAAAAATCCATTTCTTTAGTAAGCAAGATTACAAAATAATGAGCAGGCAGTCCTCTCACACAGAAGAGCCCACTAGAGAAGACCAAGGGAAGGAAAACTGATATTTTCTTCATTAAGCTTTCCAATGAGGTAGGGGACAGGGTTTGATTCTACTGTATTTCAAATCCAGATGCATACAGGGTTCAGCCCCCAAAACTTGAGGATCTTGGAGGATTTGCTGTCTGTTACTCTTCATCAACTCTTTCACCCTTGCAGCACAATTCTCAGGTGACTTCAAGAAGTCTAACCATGCAAGCCCTTACTCATTTAAATCAATCCTTTGGAGTGGATGGAACTACTCATATGAGTAAGGACTACCGGCTTACATGAGAATGGATCGGATCTTACAAACCTTGCATCATCATATTAAGATTTCAGTATTTCAGTATTTGGAACAATTCTCAATGACTGCCATCTAGAGGTAAAATAGGATCCCCAAACAACCCACTCCACCACATACAGCATTGCACTAATGACTATGTATATTCCGGAGATTGTGTCTTCCTCCATAACACTATATATTGGACTGTGTTGAAGATAGGGTATTCACTTGATTGACGAGAGGTCTGATCATTCATGGCAAGTTCTAGGGATCTCAGTGCTACTGAACTATTTGTTTAAAAGTGAACTGCAAAATGTCAGGCTAGGGACTCTAAAGATGCTGGGAAACAAACAATGTGGCTCATTCCCCAATGACATTGCTGAAGCCTTCCATTTGTATAAAGACTAAGATAGCATATGATCACACAGCAAGTTCAACTACCTACTCTACTACTGTAATTACAGTATCTCTAGTCCAGCTGTTAGTAAGGGCACTTTCTAGGAGGTGAGAGAGAGTATTTAAGGTAAAAATTTTAATGGCACCTAAGTGACTTAGGCCCCTAAGCCCCATTTTTCAAAAGTGACTTAGGCCCTAGAAAGTCTATGGGACTATGGAACCTAAATCACAGACTTCAAAGGGCCTAAGACACTCAGCGTTAGGCACTTTGGAAAATTTCACCCTGGATTTATTCTCCCCGTTGGACTAAAACACAATACTTCATATTCACCATCACCAAAACCAGCTGGATAGAAGAAATTTGAGTGTTTTAGCAGATTTAGTTTTAGCTTAAACACTGGCCTGACTGAAGTCATCAGTGGAGTGAGGTTGTTCAGAACTTTAAAGTACTCTACATTTTAAAAAAATTACTTCACATAATACGAAATATTAAGACGAGCAGTAAATGAGTGCTAAGTTGGAGTGGCCACTAAAAATAGTTTTAAAATCAAATCAAACATAGACAAGACTGATCTCAGCATTTCCTGAAAAATATAGGAATCTCAAAATGAAATATTCGGGTATAGCAACAGGAACTTAATGAATGACTTTTTAATATTCTTTACCTGTGTTTTTCTCATTTAACTACAGTTTCATTTAATAAAGCAAAAATGTATATTCTTGCTATAAAAAGCCAAATGCTAACAGGTAAAAATGAAGGGTGAAATTCTAGCCCCATGGTGACCAGATGTCTCGACTTTATAGGGACAGTCCAGATTTTAGGGGCTTTTTCTTATATAGGCTCCTATTATCCCCCAACCCCGTCACGGCTTTTTACACTTGCTATCTGGCCACCCTAAGCCCCACTGTAATCAAAATATTTGCATTTTGCATTTTATCTGCAAAAAGTACACTAAATAACAAGATGGATGCAAATAAAGCATACAATACTGCTACTTCCCTACATAAACTTTATCAGCTTTCCCAAAGCTCCTTTTTTGCTATTAAGCTTTCAGTACATAAAACCAGACATACGTTCATGGATTCTGATTATACACTTAATTCTTCATAATGCAACTTTTACAATAATTGCTCAAACCATGCACACTTAACTGCTCTGTGTTTGTATAATAAGAAAGAATTAAAAGCAATATTTTATCATGTGGCTGCAAAATTTCATAATAGTGTTATTTCTGGGTTTTTTTATATAAACACAAATTCTGTAAGTTCTTCTCTACTTATGGATACAAGTACAGTACTAAAAAAAAGTACTTTCCAAACATCAATAGATGAGTGCAATGATATTCAGTCTAAGTTAATCCCTAGACATCCAAATCTATGAATAAAAATTCATCAGTTTTAAATACACTGAGCCTATTAAGCAAGAACAAAAGCATATGCACAAAAGAGCTTTTAATATATTTCAAAGCCCACAAGAGCCATGGTCTCATTAAAATTATAAATTACACAAACATGGAATGAAGATTCAAACTGCAGTGCAGCTAAGCAGATTACAGAAAACCCCGCGTTCCATATGATAACACACCATGGCCCTCCCAGATGGGGACTTGGAACAAAAAGGCCATCACTGCAGCTAGGGAAAACCTCCTTGTGATCTCTGGTTTCTGTTCAGCAGATGACAGCCAAATAATATGTTGATTATTCTGTTTGTGCTGCTAAGCTTGTAAGATGGAATAAAAGCGATATGATCTATTGTGAACTCAATGCTAATGTGTTGCTCCACTCATAAATAATATACTGAATTTATTTTGAAACTCTCTTTTTATCTGTTTCAGTTTTTAAATGCATGAACTAAAATAAAAGCCAGCATAAACTATTATTTAATTTGATGTTTTTCAAGTAAAAAATGCAACTGACACAATAATAAGTGAGAAAACTGACTACTTAGTGAATCAAATGAAGTACAGGCACCTTTCTCAAATTTAGCACAATGATTAGAAGGGTCGTGCACTGCAAGGTGCTGAGTACCCACAACTCTTATACATTTCAGTGGAAAAGGAGAGCACTTAGCAGCTTGTAAGATATGTGCTTGTATTTTAGTGTAGGAAATTAACTTGAATTTTGGAATTTGAGTATGTCAAATAGTTGTTAATACATGCAATATCAGATATCCTATTACTGCAAAACACTTATACCTTTAATCTTGTATTCATCTTTGGCTGCAATTTTTATGTACAGAATAGTACTAACACTATTCAGTGTCATATTCACCGTAGGATACAGCCAGCCTTGTACCAAGTACAGAAATGTGTCAGTGATTATCTTGTTTCTTCCGAGTTTACAATCATGGATTGCTCCAAAGTGGACTATTTAGCTTGCTATATTTTATGCTCACAATAAATTATACTTTTAAAATCTTTTTAGGGAGGAGCAGGGCCGGTGCAACCATTTAGGCGACCTAGGTGGTCGCCTAGGGTGCTAGGATTTGGGGGGCGGCATTTTCTTCAGCGGCGGCCAGATCTTTGGCCGCCCCGGTCGCTGCCGGCATTTAGGCAGAGGGAGCTGGGGCAGGGAAGCGCGGGGAGGGCCGCCTGCAGCAAGTAAGGGGGGGGCAGCACGTAGGGGAACTCCCTGCCCCCGCTCACCCTTGCCCCGCCTCCTCCTCCCTGAGCGCTCTGTGGCTGCTTCACTTTTCCCGCCTCCCAGGCTTGCGGCGCCTAAGCTGATTGGCGCCGCAAGCCTGGGAGTCGAGAGCCTGCGGCCTGCTCGGGGTGGAGGCGGAGCAGGGGTGAGCTGGGGCGGGGGGGGGTGCCTCAGAGTGGAGGGGGGAGCTGCCACGGGGGGGGCGCCTCAGGGCAGAGGGGGGGCGTTCGGGGACGGGTGCAAGGTGGAAGTTTCGCCTAAGGCACGAAACATCCTTGCACCAGCCCTGGGGAGGAGGAAAAGCAGTGGTTAGCTGTGTAAGATTTCTGCTCATCTAAGGATGCCACATGCACATTCCCAGTTCACCAGCCACCATACCACTGACCCAATTACAAACTTAGAGGAACTGTATATTGATAGGGCTCTACACATCTTATTTAACATGGAGACTTCACAAAAATGTAGGATGGGACCATAAAGGAAAAGCTGAAATACTACAGGAAAATTTTTTAAACAGACTGAACTATAAAGTATATATTATACAGCCAAACAGAGGTTGTCTAGTAAAAACTCAGTAGGCATTCGCTTCCTCAGGCCTCTTGAACGTAGGATATTCTGAATTTTATTTTAAACCTATTTACCCCTTGAATTTGTAAAAACCAAATGAAAACATATCACATATATGGCTGTTGGAGCTTGAAAAAAGGTTACCGTAATTCATTTAATTTAGCAACTTTGCCTGAAAAAAAATCAGACCATTTAGAAAAAAAAAAAAACTCTAAAAAACAAAATGTGTACACGCCAAAGGGGTCTTCAATCCCCTTACAAGGGTTTATTGCTTCTGAATGTAATGTCTTTTATGCCCAAGATGTTAAAAATCTGGTTTGCAGAATAGGCCCAGTGGTCTGGCAACAGTATAAAAATGTCAAGTCCAGAAGCTGCCTCTCACTTCCAAGTCTGCTGGAGCCTCAGTTCGTCAAGGAGGGTTGATGGAAGCTTGTTGCTCAAGAACTTCTGCCAAACAATTTTCATAACAATACAAAAATCTGTCCGAGGGCAGGTCATTGCCTTTCTCCTCTTGACCAGAAAATGGTCCTTATAAACATAATCTCCCTTTCAAAGAGGGAATGCAAATAGGGAAAATATGATGATCTCAGAATGAAGTGTTTGCAAAGTTTTAGACAAAAGTCAGAAAATTTTTAATGAGAATTTACTCCCTCCAGTGCTGGAAAGAAGTGCCCCACCACAACAAAAAGGCAAACAGATAAAAAACAAATGAAGGACCTTTGATGACACGTTGTGGTTGCCAGTATACAAGTTAAGCAAGTTTTTCCAATAACATCGCCTGTCCCATCCGAAAAGAGCGGTAACAATCTAGTGATCAGTACACAGGAACTCCTGAATTCTCCCAGCTCTGACATGGCTACTTCTGTGATCTTGAGGCAAGCTGCTACATCAGAACCTGTTTCAGTAACCCCATCTTTAAAAATGAAATAATATTTACTTACGTCACAAGCTTGTTGTGCTTATTTATGTTTGCAAAGCATCTTGAAGATGAAAAGTGATAGACAAGAGCCAAGAATTACTATAGAACATATCTCACCAAGCTCCTTATACAAATATAGACTTATAACCAAACAAGAAAGCTTACAAGAAATACTATATTAAAAAAGTTTAATCAGAGAAATCTATAATTGCTCTGTCTTTTCTTCCATGCCATCTCAATTCATGGACTGCCATTCCTGAGCAGATCTGCAAGGCCTGAACTTTTATTCAAATCTTCATAAGGGATTTGAATGTGGAGAGGGTAGGGATGTTGTGAACCTACTCAGACCTTGCATTCAGTGCAGAGGGGCCTGCATGGAAGACGGCACGGAGCAATTATCACTTTTCAGATATAACTCTTTAAATACATTGTTGGCCCAAACCTTTTAGAAATATTAGTTCTTATAAAGATAATCCTTTGGTTATAAGTATATATTTGTATGTAAGAATCTCAATATATAGGAACAATGATTTTTATAAATCACTTTTCATCTATACTTCAACATATACAGATTAACAGACAATCCTAAATTACTCTGCCACCATGCTATTATAGTTAGATAAACAGTGATTTAATGTTTTGTATCAGGGCTCTTATATCCGTGTTTATCAGTTAAAACCAAAAATTAGGAGCCTTACAGAAATAGTATGTGTGACTCAGATGTGACTTGTACCACAAAATGTGTATGGACATTGGTTAAACCACATAAACAAAGCATAATACTCAGATGTAGCTGCTGGAAGAGGGCTAACAGTGCTATTTGCAAGGACTGCTGCTGGAACTCCCCAAGAGATCACATCCATGCATTAAATGATGTTGGCATATGCCTCCATTTTAACTACCAAACCCACTGCTCAGATTTCTCAGAAATCTCCACAGAAACTATTCTTGATGGAAAATTACATTTTTGACTAGTAACTATTTAAAAAGGTCAGGCCATCATGAAGCCCGATGGTAGCCTATTCTTTTAGCTATTTGAATATGCAGATGGAGAATGAATATCTGGATGGTACTGGCTTACCAAGGTGACGACATCTCAAAGTGCCAAATAATTTGTTCAGATGGTAGATAACATCCTGCAAATATTTACCTATTTTGATTTTATGCTGGTAGCCTACCTCAGTCCAAATTCGTTGGGATTAGCGCTTGCTGCATGATTTTGTACCACACTGAATAAGATATTAAGATTTTCTTTATTTCTTGTGACAAAGAAATATAATATGTCTAGCCATCTACATCTATAGGAATCTATATTTTAAACATCTGATGGGATATTGTAGGCCCACAACTTTCCTTGTATTTGCATAAACCAAACATATCTCCATACAATGAGACATAGTTCTAAAACAACTCTGTCCCAAGTCCATAAACAGTCTGACTTCATACCAACACCTTTGCCTTCCCAATCCAAGATTTTCACAGTCATGTTTTACCCTACTGTTCAGCTTATCTAGTCTGAATCAACATTTTATTAGGGCATCACTGCTTGTCTCCCTAGAAGAAATGTACATATTACCATATAAAGGGGAAAAAAATTCTCACAGTACCCATAATGACAAGGTCAAAATTCATTGTGCTGGAAGAAATAAATAATATTTGGACTAACTAAAATTTATTATCTACTTTTGAGCTATTTCCATTTAATTACCATAGTTGACCTAGTCCACTCCAACCTGAGGACTTCCTGCATCTCAGCTAATATATTTTATGTTGCTCAATTTAAAACTGTCATGTTAGACCCTGCTGAAAATTAATCTGCTGAAAAACAACAATTTGTGACACTGGCAATACAGATTCCATATTCCACATCTAATAGGAGTTGATTGTAAAAATATATTAAATATTAGAAACTACTGGGTAACCGAAAGGTGGTCTTCCTCATCTAGTATATGAACAATAGGATCCTGCACCACTGAAGTCAGTGGGAGATTCATCATTGGCTTCAATGGGTGCAGGATCAGACCCTATTTAGGAAAATTTCAGTGTGGCAGAAGAGAAACTTCAGCAGATGGCAAAATTGCTGTGAGAAAAATACTTCTGTTCTTCTCTTAAAAAAAAGAATTACATGCAACTTTAATCTGGACTCAGAAGGCCTACTCTCGGATACACTACTATATTCACTAAAGCAGGGGTGGGCAAACTTTCTGGCCCACATCTGGGTATGGAAATTGTATGGTGGGCCATGAATGCTCATGAAATTGGGGGTTGGAGTGCAGGACGGGCTCCAGGTGGGAGTGCGGGCCCTGGGGTTAGGCCAGAAATGAGGAGTTCAGGGTGCAGGAGGGGGCCCCGGGCTGGGGATGGTGGGTGCTTCAGCTGGGGTGCAGGCTCTGGGATGGGGCTGGGGATGAGGGGTTGGGGGTGCAGGAGGGTGCTCTGTGCTGGGACTGAGGGATTCAGAGGGTGGGAGGGGGATCAGAGCTGGGGGTTAGGGTGCAAGAGGGCGTCAGGGGTGCAGGCTTTGGGTGGCACTTACCTGAAGCAGCTCCCGGAAGCAGCGGCATGTCCCCCCTCTGGCACCTATGTGGAGGTGCAGTCAAGCAGCTCTGCATGGTGCCCTGTCCACACGTGCTGTCCCTGCAGCTCCCATTGGTCACAGTTCCCAGCCAATGAGAGCTGCAGGGGTGGGGCACTTGGGGCAAGAGCAACATGTGGAGCCCCCTGGCTGCCCCTCCGCATAGTAGCTTGCAGTAACATGCCTCTGCTTCCAGGAGCCGTGCGGAGCCATGGCACATGTGGACAGGGGCAAGCCCCAAGCCCCGCTCCCCAGAGGGAGCTCAAGGGCCGGATTAAAACATCTGAAGGGCTGGATGTGGCCCCTGGGCCGTAGTTTGCCCACCCCTGTACTAAAGTGTCCGTGGACTGCTTCTTCAATTGATTTTTGTTATCCAGATTTTTTTTATCTCGAAATTACTATAGAGCTATACCACCATCTGAAGCATTACTGTTTGTTTCTGGATAATGTAAAATAGATGGGCAGCTCTCCATAGTGAATCGTTGTAGAAAAAATAATTCAACAAGCAATGAGAACCAGAAACCTGAAAAAAGTTTTGAAAGTGATCACATCATAAGCAACCAATTACTTGTCAGGATCTGAGCAACCCTCAGATCTCCAGCCTAAGTATTTGGCAGCATCCAGGTCTCACTCTGGCCTAGAGAGGACCAACAAAAACACACTTTCCAATGAAATGCTGGCTGTAGTGCTGAGGAGCTCTATTAGTACTGTCCATACTCCAGCACTTGCTGAGATGGCTGATTTTTAATGGAAAAACAGATGATCAGTACAGACTCAGTCTGTAGCAACATGAAAAGCAAAAGGCAAAAAACAAAAAACACAACCCTTAGGGCCCAATTTCTTCGAAACCTCAACTGTGTCAATTCCTTACATGCCCAATAGCAGAAAACACCTGGGAATATACAGCAGCAACTAGATATTGTACTGAAGTATTGATTGTTCTTACCTGTACACATTTATAAGAAAGATATCTGATGATTCAGACAGTCTAAAACCTTTCAGCAGTGGTGTGTCAAGTCTTCATTCATTCATTCTAATTTAAGGTTTCACGTGCCAGTAATACATTTTAATGTTTTTAGACGATCTCTTTCTATAAGTCTATAATATATAACTAAACTATTGTTGTATGTAAAGTAAATAAGGTTTTTAAAATGTTTAAGAAACTCCATTTAAAATTAAATTAAAATGCAGAGCCCCCCGGACCGGTGGCCAGTGTGAGTGTCACTGAAAATCAGCTCATGTGCCACCTTCGACACGCATGCAATAGGTTGCCTACCCCTGGTCTAAAATAAAATCCCAAAATAAATATAATTGGTATTTTGTTTTACATTAGGGGAATTCATTGCAAAGTGAAATACATATACTAATCACAACCATTCAAACAAATGTATATGGATATACATATATTAGTTATTATTTATATATTACCTGCATATCTTAAAACATCCCCAAGTGTTCATATATACGCATGAAGCCATCCGCACCACAAATTAGCATCTAGTCCATGGACGTTTTTGGTACTGCATCGTAATGTTTTCAGCTATATTAATATTATCTTTGCAAAACTGTCACAAAAATTCACCAGCTCATGCACAAAATTTACTTCCCACCCTTTCCATGATGATTATGATGATGATGATGAAATAACTGACTACATTTTACTCATTCTGGGCAAGTAAAATTTTGTGAGGTTCATTTGTATTCCATATTAGTATGTGTTTTATGTATCAGAAATTAAGGACCTGGTTTTTAAAAGTGCTGAACACTCAGAGCTCCATGCAGGATGATTAAAGTCGCCAGCAAATTACGGTAAATCACCAGATATAATTATGATTTAAATAAGAAACAGGAAACCTTGATTTAAATAATCGATTTTAATCTTGTTTTGCATTTGTACATTTTAGTTATTTTCCTAAAGAAGGAATGATTCTCACTGATTGGTAACCATTCAAAAGTGTTGATTTGCAACTAAATATCGCCTATGCATTAAATTTGGTGCTTCTTTTTGCTCACCAGGATGCACTGTATCTATGCACATTTATTTAAGCAATTATGTAGCATTTACAGAATTTATCCAGATTCTTAACTTTGACATTTTTATTGTTTTAGAAAATGATGAATGATGGATGTCTTATTTACTAGTTTATTTATTTTTTACTTGTGATTTGTGACAAGCTTTATTTCAGCAGTCCCCAACACGGTGCCCGCAGGCACCATGCCCGCATCCTGGCCGGCGGTTGAGCATCTGCCGAAATGTCACTGAAATTCGGCGGCATTTCGGTGGCAACGCCTCTCAATGACACTGCTTGCCAATGACAAGCAGCGTCATCGAGAGGCGTCGCCGCCGAAATTCGGCGGCATTTCGGCGGATGCTCGACCACTACAACGGTCCTTCGTCTGGCGCCCGCCAGATGAAAAGGTTGGGGACCGCTGCTTTATTTGGATGAAAATTTAATTAAAATTCACACTTTTTTGTTAAATATAACAAGCTTAAACATGTTAGAAACATGAAAAAAGTTTATTAAAACATGTTTTGCATTTCAAGCTAACTCATTTGATAAAAGTTAGTAAATTAAACTGTAAAAAGCGACAAAGAGTCCTGTGGCACCTTATAGACTAACAGAAGTATTGGAGCATAAGCTTTCTTAGGTGAATACCCACTTCATCATGCGTCTGACGAAGTAGGTATTCGCCCATGAAATCTTATGGTCCAATACTTCTGCTAGTCTATAAGGTGCCACAGGACTCTTTTAGCTTTTTACAGATCCAGACTGTAGCGGGGTGGTTACCCGCTCCTGCCCTGAGAGGGTTAAAAAGCAGCCCCAGAGAGGGCTGCAGCTCTAAAAGCTGGGCTGATTGGGGAAGCAGCTGAAGCTGGGCCATGCCCCAATCAGGCCACAGCTGACCTGTATAAAAAGGCTGTGAGCCAAGCACCCAAACACTCCCTCTGCCTGTAGAGGGAGAGGGACCTGGATGCAGGGAGCTAGAGACAGGGTACCTGAGTGGAGCAGGGCTGGGGAAAGGCAGAGGAGCTGGGGAGCTCCAGCCTGGAAAGCCCCAGGTTGCGGCCTAGCATTAGGCCAACAGGTACGGGGGGTTGCAGAGGGCAGCCCGGGTGTAGGCAAAGGCAGCAGGTCCAAAACCAACCTTGCCAGTGATGAGTAGGCTGATACTGCAGTCTGCCCCAGGGCATGGGGGCTAGATGATGACTGGCAATAGCCTTATAATGAGGTGAGGTTTCCCAGGGAGGGGCGACCCTGAGAGAAAGGGGATACTGCCAGGGGGCAGCACCCCAGATAACAGGGCACCGGAGTCCACGGAGGGACATGGGGGGGCCAAGCGGTAGTGGATCACTGGCCTGTAGAGGGCACTCTGGGCTGGAAATCGAGCTAATTCCCTGAGAGACTGGCAGGAGGCACTGCAGGGGTGAGTTTGCACGCTTATACAGACTAACACAGCTACTCCTCTGATACTAAATTAAACTGATTACTTCTGGTCACTATGTCCTTCAACATTTTGGAACTAGTAGATTTCATCCTCTCATACCTAGTTTTCATCATAGATGTGAAGAAGAAAAGTAAGTTTTTTCTGCTTTTTCAACTCCCAATTGTTTTCTTAGCCTGGTCATTGAACTGAACTAGTGGAATAAACTGAAGTGAAGAAATTATTCTCTCTAACTGCAGAAGAGGTTATTCCTGTCAAAATCTGGTTTAGCACTTCAACAAACTCTGGTTCCAGTTGCTTAGACAGTGATTTCTACCAGTTCAGTGACTTTAAAACTTGGCAGCAACTATGATCTACTTAACAATATTTTTTGGTTTTAGTTTAAATTTTTTTTAATAGATAAGGAGTTAAGGCCATAACATAGGTTGCCAATTTCAAATATGTTTATATAAAAAATGAGAAATTTATTAAATTTTAAAAATCTAATTTTTATGTTTTTAAATCAATTTTTATCTGCCCTGGCTCCTTATTAACTGCAAATGGAGTTGCAGATACTCAGCACTTGAGAAAAATCGAGCCCTTTCTAATTTCTAGATCCTTATTCTTCGTGAGGTCCACCTGAAAAGATTCCTGCAAGGAGCACACTGCAGGATCAGGCCCACGTGTCATCACAAACATTTTCTTTTGGTTTTTTTCAAACCCTTCTCATTTGTGGTCATATGTTGAGACTACATAAATATTAACTTTACAAAATTAAGATTTATACATCTCATCTCTTTTTATAATATATTGAAGATATTTTCTTTCAATGACTTTTCCAATTTCTAAGGTATTTATCACTATGGTATCTCAGTGCTGCTCAACTTGTATTTCATTATGACCTTAAGTATTCCACATGCATCAAGTACTAAACTGTACATTTTTATGCATCTTCCATTTGATTGAAAGTCACAAATATACTGCATATTTAATATTTGTACAAAAATTACAATGGTTATTTTAGTAATCACTGTTTTCAGGTTCTGCATTTATTCAGCCAACAATTATTCTTTATATGATATACAGCATGCTTAAGCTACAGTAATACATAGCATAAAACATGATGTCCCGCAATGTATGTATTCATTTTAAATTTTAAAAAGCTGTTTAAATTCAACATAGATCCAAATTATTATTGCTGTCAAGTATCCCCACAGAGAAGCATGCAGTGAGCATCCAAATGCTTTCCAAATAAAATAGTATTGGTATCTCTTACAGAAACATCTGAGCATTTTTCAATTAAATGGTTTGTCATCTTATTTATTATTATTATTTTTACATATTAAGACAAAACCAAATCTTTCAGTGTCTGAACTTCCAGGATTAAATAGTCTTTCTAGTTGTTGGCTGCTGGCCTGAAGATACTAGACTTTCAAACCCATCCTATTCTGGCTAGTATAAAGATCAGGAAAATGAAGCCATCTTCTTTGCAATCATAATCCCTGACCCATGCTGTTAGATACTTAGGAACATCTAAAGAAGCAAACTACCTTGTTTCAGCTCACAGCATGAATACAGCAGGGAGCTGCATCACATGACTACTAGCCCTACCTAGTCAGGTGACTCAACAGCTAATCTGATTTGGTGACTATAAAACTTTAATCAGTACAGCCTAATGCTATCACATTCCAGAACTGATGAACTGAGCTTTTGAATATAATGGCAGACACCAGTAAGAAGATTATGAACAGGAATGCCATTGATGACAATGCAGTTTTCTAGTTATCTATCCTGTACATACACCAAGCAGAGAGAAATATTACTGAAAATAAACTGGACATACAGATTTAGAAAAAAATGCATTGCAGTATTTTATTCAAATTTGGATCACTGCTTATGCTTTCATGCCATATATGAAGACCACAGAATGAAATGAATCCCTATTAATGCTTGGAAATTAGATATTTAAAATAATCCATCTGTAGTTCAAATCCGGCTCAGGTTTGTAATAGCCAAACATCATTAGCCTCTGATCGCTGTTAAGTGGCTTTTTAATTTTTACTTTAGATATTTAGCTGCCTATCCAAAGCTGTATGTGCATTACACTGGTTAAAAGGCAAATTATCTTGGAATATGTCAAAAAAAATACTACAAGAATGGAACCCCTAAAAAAAAAAAATCCAACCCTCAGAACAGCCAACCACACACACGGTGATTGGCGCAAGGTAACTGGATCTGAGTTGTCCTACCTCCCAGGTGTGAGTCCTAATCATCAGGCTATAGAGTCATTCTCTCTCTCCCCCTCTGGCCCAATGACTGTTCCACGGTGGATAAACAGTCATTGGGACAGAGAGAGTGTTAGAATGACTCTGTAGTCCTGTGCTTAGGGCATCCACCTGGGAGGTGGGAGACCCACAGTCCAGTTCCCCTGCTCCAATCACTTTCATTATTTTCCCACAGTAGAATAGCTTCAACAGAAGATACTGATTTTCCCACATCCGAATATCCCATAGCTCAGTGGTCAGCACACTCTCCTGAAAAGAGAAGACCCCCCCACACCTCGTTCAAATCCCTTCTTCTAGAGAGGGAGAATTAAACCTGTGTCTCCCACATCCCATGTGAGTGCTATAACCACTGCGCTAAAAATTACAGAGTGGGCTCCTCCTCCAGCTATTTTGTGTGCAGTGAGGCAAGCATCTAACTCATTCCTGCAAGAAATGCTTTAGATGCCTAAGACACCTGACTCCAGGCAGCAAGTTCCTGTTTGTGAATCACTAAGCAGACAGGCGCCTCCTTGCAGTATGGACTTAGGCACCTACGGTATGTCCAAGAGAAGAGTGGGGCTTAGTACACATCCCTGTCATTGGCATCTCCCAGGGGCCAGCATAGGTGGCTCCCCAACTAACATGCTTGGCTTTTGTGGATTGCATTCTCAGGCACCTCTCTCCCGCCATTCATTGTACAGGTAGCCAATAAGCCTAACTTGGCTTGTGGACTGAGCATTGTTCCTGTGATTTTCTAGCCACCTAAAAGACAAATGCTGTGACTCTCAGTATTGGAACACCTATGTCCTTTCATGGATCGCACCCTGTGAGCCTGGATGCTGTAGCTTTTTATAAACTGAAAGTACTAATTACCCCGATGAAGAGAGCTGGAAGGTTTTGAGTGTTACTCTATGGTAATGAACTACAACCAGAGGGGGAGTAGCATATGCTTTGACTTTCCCTGGGGTGCTCGACCCTGACTCCACCCAGGTCCCGCCCGTTCCCCAAGGCCCCACCCCACCCTGCTCCACATCTGTCCTGCCTCTTCCTGCCCCCATTCCGCCCCCTCCCCTGAGCATGCCCCACCCTCGCTCCTCCCACTCTTCCCCAACATCTCCTGCACACTGGTAAACAGCTAATCCACGGTGGGCGGGAGGTGCTGGAAGAGAAGGGGAGGCACTGATCAGAGGGGCCACCGGTGGGCAGCAGCACGAAGAGCTGATCAGTGGGACTGCCGGTGGGTGCTGAGAACCCCCCGGTTTTTTTGTCCCCATGGGTGCTCCGGGGCTGGGGCACCCAACGAGTCAGTGCCTATGCAGAGTAGTACTGTGAAAATGCCAGATTTGATGGTGGTCTATTTGATGCATTGCAGAAGGAGAAACTGAGGCAATAGTAGGGCCCAAAAACAGACCAGTAAGTCCTGCATCAGTAACCTTTTTGCCAGTTTCAGTAAAGAGCGTAGGATTGAATGGACATGTGGAACTAACTTCTCACAACTAAGGAAACTTATGCTGCTGCCTAGAATACTTAAAAAAAAAAATCAAAAAAAAATCAGGTCTTCAAACCTACCAAATTTTGTACCTTTTGCAAACAATACATTCACTCATCAGAGTTTGAAAAAACAAATACTGTAAATTGCCAGCTACTTACTGAGCCAAAAAACTGTAATATGCGCTGGATAACCCTGAATATGTTTGCTAAGGTACAACTCTAACCAGGAGGCCTCAGTACGAGTATCAAATCTTGCTCACTTTTTGTTTATTTTTTTGCCAACTATCCTTTTGTCAAAAATTAATATGCACATATAAAACCTAAAAGGAATAAACAATTGTGTTCAAAGTTATTTAATCTGCATAATTTAATCAAAGAAGTATCTGTTTATCAAACTCATTTTTTCCAAGAAATGTATCATATAATGAGATGACTCAATGCATGCAAAGCTACTGAAAAGGAGCCAAGTTCATCCCTGGTATAAACCCATTGACTTCAATAGGCTTACATCAGGGATGAATTTGGCTCAAATAAAATCACTCTGTATGAAGAAAAGGTCCGTGTAGAGGTCAGATGTCTACTTTTTTTGGACGGGCGGGTGGGGCTATGCCTCTATCTGTCCCACTTCCTACTGTTCTGATCCTACTAATAAGTGAAACAGAAATAAGCCTTTTAACAATCAATGAAGAGCAGTTAACATGGAATGACACCAAGGACAGGGAGAATACAATACAACTGAAAGGATCTAGAGTTTGCAGAAAAGAAGTTATCAGTGAGCACAGGAGGAGTGGAAGCCATTGGCATACAAGAGGAGGAGAACAAAATTGAATAAAAGTTTAAAAAAATGAAAACAAAAAAAGGACAATAACAGAGAAGAGACAAAGAAGAGAGAAGATGGTCAGTAAGTGGCAATCTTCCTAAGGAAGAGTGTTAGCCTGCTCAGAAAGCTGGGAGAGTGCTTAGTGTTCATAGCAATTATGGATGAGAAGTTGTTGACCAGCTAGCTATTGCATACAAGATGTGATCCAAACAAAATATGTCTTAGTGCAGATCTGCAAGATGACTTTGATCATGTACCACAATGAAGACAGAGAGGCCTATATCTGAAACATTTAAGTATTTCCCATACTTAGTAGAGCATTTAAGGTACATTTCTCTGCTCTTCTGCTGTTAACGAACCCAGTACACAACACAGATCTGGTGGGGGGAGGGGGAGTATCCAAGTTGGCTCCTGGGGTTCTCCTGTTGGCTGAGGTCACATGACCTGTGTGTTTAAAAGAAAACTTAGCTGAAGATAATTGAGGCCACAGCTCGTATTAAAAGTATAACCAGTCCATATTAAAAAGTATAACTGCATGCTAGCATAAGTTGTATGTCATGCCTAGCGGCATCTATATTTGAACTCTTTTTCATATGAAGTTCTATAACTGTGTTAAGAGCTTTGTACATTATAAATGTAACTGCCAGTGAACTGGTTATCTGGTTAAAATTTGTAGTTGCAAGAACATGATTAAGTCCCATCCACACTAAAAGTGTAAATGACTTTTTAACTGGTCGGGGGGGTGGGAGGAAATTAGTGTTGTTACTGGGTCCTCCCCCACTCAGTTATATTTGTATGTAAAATAGTGTTATGATTAGTCTAACTCTGTTCCCTTTAACTGTCTTATACACACTAGCAATACAATGTCTTTATTAATCACCTGGAAAGAGTAGAGAGTAGAGAACATTTTCAGAAGACACAGTTATTCAGGTTAATCAAGACCAGAGAAGAGTGAGAATTTCAGGATGACCTCCCCAAACTAGGCAAATAGGCAACATGGCAGATGAATTCACTAGTGACAAATACAAACTAATTCACAATTTAATAATTGAACTATTAAAGTTGGGTTCTATTAACTATATCAGCTCAAGAAAAAGATTAGGACTTAGTATGTACCAGTGGTCAAGAAGTCAAACAAATTACTAGGATGTATAAAGTGGGATGGAAAATAATACAGAAAATATAATGAAATTATATAAATCATTGGCACGTCCTCGCCTAGAATTCTGTTTTCAGTTCTGCTCACCTCATCACAAAGAATATAGCAGAAATAGATGGGGTTCAGTAAACTATTACGGGAACAGAATAACTGTCATATGGAGTGATTGAAATGACTGGTATTATTTACCTTAAGGAGGAGTTGAGTAATGATGATACAAGTATATAGGGTAGATAAATAATTTTTTTTTATTTTAAATACAGGGTTTTTTTTAAATTCAATTTGAAATTATGATAACCTATGCTAAGGCCTTAACTTCTTATAATCTATTAAAATAATAGAAATTAAAACAAAACATTAAATAGTACATGTTTGCTGACAAGTTTTAAAAATATTCAGACTACTGAACTGGTGACAGTCACTGGCTAAGCATCTGAAACCAGAGTCTGTTGAAGTACAAGACCATCTTTTGACAGAAGTAGCCTCTTCTCTAGTTACAGAATATTTTCTTCATTTTAGTTTATTCAACACTAAGAAACCAATTGGGAGTTGAAAAAGCAAGAAAACTTGATTTCTTCTTCCAATCTATGAAAAAAAATAGGAGAGAGTGGATGAGATCTTCTAGGTCGAAAATCTTGAAGGACATAGTGACCAATGACAATCAGTTAATGTTTTGAAAAACTTTTTTTATGTGTATCCATAACATTTAAATTAAACAATTAAAATGCTGGTATTCCATCCAAATACAGCTGGTCACAAATCACAAGTAAAAAATTAATCATCTAGTACAGGGGTCCCCAACGCAGTGCCCGCGGGCGCCATGGCGCCCACGTACTGGCCGGCGGACGAGCATCCGCCGAAATGCCGCTGACAAGCTGCGTCGTCACCAAAATACCGCTGATTTTCGGCAGTATTTCGATGGCAACGCCTCTGGATGGCGCAGCTTGTCGGCGGCATTTCGGCGGATGCTCGTCCGCCACCATGGTCCTCCGTGGCTCGTCGTCTGGCGCCTGCCATACGAAAAAGGTTGGGGGACCACTGATCTAGTAAATAAGAATTACATCCATTCACCATTTTCTAACATGGTAAAAAATGTAAAAATTAAGACTCTGAATGTGAGTTAAGCTATATAATTGACTATATAAATGCATGTACATTAGTGTATTTTCCTGTTTAGCAAAACAAAACAAAAAATGCCACCACCAAATTTAATATGAAGTCTATATTTAGCTGCAAATCAATGTGTTAATGGTTCACAACAAACAAGAACCAACCTTTCTGTAGGAAAACAACTAAAATATAACAAATGCAAAACAAAATTAAAATTGACTATTTAAATCAAGGTTTCCTGCTTGACAATTTAAATCATGATGATTATCAGTGATTTAAATTGTCTCAATTTAAAATTAAATCAATCCACCTTATATATATACAAAATATTAATGGCATTGAAAAGGTAGATAAGGAGCTTCTGTTCATTCGATCTCATCATAAAAGGGGAGGGTAAAAAGAGGGAAGATTGAAAACTCATGTAGCACAAAATCAAGATGTTGAGAACAAAATTAATGAAGGAACAAAAAGACACGAAGAGAAGAAATTCTTTAATTGGCTATACACCAATTCTAGGAGCCTGGATAATAAACAAGAGGAATGGGTACTGCTCATTTATTATCATAAATTAGATCTATAACTGAAATCCGGTGGGATGATCTGCATGACTGGAATGTTAAAAATCAATGGTTATATCCTATATAAGAAGGATTGAGTAGGCAAAAGGGGAGGAGGAGTGGTTTATGTTAAAAATGACATTGCATGTTTACAAGTTACTGGTAACGTAGAAGGAAATGATCTGAATGCCTATGGATCAATGTCTTAAAGAAAGCACAAAATGGCATATTAGTTTATGTCTGCTACAAATCACCAAATCATATTTGGGAATAGAATGCCTGGCTCCTTATGCAACTAACTATAATATGACGCAGAAAAAAATCTGTGTGATTATGGGGGACTTTTATTTGAGTGGCATAAGGCCTCATGGTGCCAGTAATAAAACATCCTTGGAATCTCTAATTATAAATCAAAAAATGCTGCATCCACCATGGGAGAATTCAATATTAGACCTTGTCTTGACAGATAAAGAGGAACTGATCACAGAAATAAAAATTAATGTTTGTTTAGGTACAAGTAATCATGACTTAATCACATTTATAATGTGCCAACAGAATAAAGTCCAGACCAGTAATACATATACTTGGTACTTTAAAAGGGCCCATTTCACAAAGCTAAAAACAATTATGAGCCAAATCAGCTGAAAGGAAGAATTTAATCAGAAAAATGTGAATGATAATTGTGAATTGTATAAGAACACTTTATTAGAAGCCCAAAAAGCCACAAGCACAAAATCGAGGAAGAAGGCCACATTGGTTAAAAAATCAACCTGGTTTAGAGGGAAAGTGAAGGGAGCTATAAAATATATAACAAATGAAAGAAAAGGGAAGCTGATAGTAATGAACATAAATCGGAAGTTAGGAAATATAGAAAACTGGTAAGGGAAGCTAAGAGATACAAAGAGAAATCTATGAACAACAGAGTTAAGAACAATAAGGAGTTTTTAAAAGTATATCAGGAACAAAAAGAATCCTGACAATAGTATTGGTCCATTAGTAGATGGGGATGGTAAAATTATCAGTAATAATGCAGAAGAGTCAGAAGGATTCAATAAATATTTCTGTTCTGTATTTGGGGAAAAAACAGATGATGTAGTCAAATCGTATGATAACATTCTTTCCTTTCTACTAGCATCTCGGGAGGATGTTAAACAGCAGCTAATAAAGTTAGATATTTTAACATCAGCAAGTCCGGATAACTTGTATCCAAGAGTTTTAAAGAGCCCGCTGAGGAGCTTTATGGCCATTAAGGTAGATTTTAATTAAGTCTTGGAACACTGGGGAAGTTCCAGAAGACTGTAAGAAAGCTAATATTTAAAGAGAGAAAACAGGATGACCTGGGGAATTATAGGCCTGTCAGTCTGACATCGATCTGGGTAAGATAATGGAGCAACGAATATAGAACTTGATTAATAAAGAATTTAAGGAGAGTAATATAATAGATATGGATTTATGGAAAACAGATCCTGTAACTAACTTGTTATCTTTTTTTAATGAGATTACATGTTTGGTTGATAAAGGTAATAGTGTTGCTGTAATATACTTTGACTTCAGTAAGGCATTTGGGTTGGCACCACACAACATTTTGATTAAAAAAACTAGAACAATATATAATTAATATGGCACACATTAAATGGATTAAAAGCTGGCTAACTGATAGGTCTCAAAACGTAATTCTAAATGAGGAATCATCATCAGATGTATATTTTTCTAATGGGATCCCACAGGGATTGGTTCTTCGCCCTACACTACTTAACATTTTTATCAAGAACCCGGAAGAAAACATAAAATCATCACCGACAAAGTTTGCAGATGACACAAAAATTGGGGGAGTAGTAAATAAGGAAGAGGACCAGTCATTGATTCAGAATGATCTGGATCTCTTAATAAACTGAGCACAAGAAAACAATATGCATATTAATATGCCAAAATGTAAATGTAAACCTCTAGAAACAAAGAATGTAGGCCATACTTAAACAGCAGGGGACTCTATCCTGGGAAGCTGTGACTCTGGAAAAAGATTTGGGGGTCATGGTCAATAATCAGGTGAACATAAGCTCCTAGGGCAATGCTGTGACCAAAATGGCTAATGCAGTCCTTGCATGTATAAGCAAGGGAATCTTGAGTATGAGTAGAGAGGTTATTTTACCTCTGTAGTTGGCACTGATGTGAGTGCTGCTGGAATACTGTGTCCAGTTCTGTCATCCACAAGTCAAGGCGTTGTTGATAAACTGCAGCAGGTTCAAAGAAGAGCTATAAGAATGATTAAAGGATTAGAAAACATGCTTTACAAAGAGAAGGTTTAGGAGTGATTTTATTACAGTCCGAGTACCCTCATGGGGCACAAATATTGAATAACGAGCTCTTCAATCTAGCAGAGAAAGGTGTAATACAGTCCAATAGTTGGAAGTTGAAGTTAGACAAATTGAGACCAGAAATAAGGTGTAAATTTTTAGCAGTGAAGGTTATTAGCCATTGGAACAATTTACCAAAGGTCAAGGTGGATTCTTCATCATGTGCAGTTTTTAAATCAAGACTTGATTTTTCCTAAACGATATACTCTAGGAATTTTTTCAGGCAAATTCTATGGCATGTTTTATATAGGAAGTCAGATTAGATTATCACAATAGTTCCTTCTGGCCTGGAATCTATTAATAATACAAGAACAAAAGGCAAATTCAGTGAAAAGTTGCAAATTCAAAAGTAATAAAATGAAACACTTTTTCACACATGCACAATTAGCCTGTGGAACTCATTGTCACAGTGTATCTTTGGGTTCAAGATTTTAGGATTCAAAATTGTTTAGACATATATATGACTAGCAAGAACCTCCAGAGTAAATATTAAAAAAAAATCATTAATTTCAGGAGGGATATAAAACCTCATATAACAGAGCTTAAACCAACCTCTAACTATTGGGGAGTAGAAGGAAACTTTTAGGAGGTATTTTACCCCATAAGTCCCTGCTGTGGACTTCTTGCTCTTGTTCTGAAATATCTAGTGCTAGAAATTGTCAAAGACAGGATATTAGACTTGATGGACGACTGATCTGATCCAATATGGCAATTGCTATGTTCTCAAAAATCAGTGTCGGAATACATATGCATGTAACCATGGCAAACAATGTGCTAACACAGGATTAAACTTGTAATGTGGATGAAACTTTAATACAAAAAGAGCAAGCATAGATAGAATGTAGTTTAAGTGCAAAAAGAAATCTACTATTCCTTGGGTAGGAGAATATAGGGCCCAAATGCACAGTCACTTTTTCAACAAGTGAGACATTATTTTTGTACTCTAAACCACAAATGTTCTTCCAATTACGAAGAAATACCATAGGCTTTATAATTATTACGCCACAGGTTCCTTAGTACCGCATCAGTTATGTCTTATTTAAAAAAATACTTTCAAAATGTTATAAGTATAACTTGTACACAAAGCCTTTACTAGAAACTCTTCCATCTTTTAAATGCAATTTCTTAAAATAAAATAAATGCCTGGCTACATTTTAATTTTAGCAGCATATTCCTGAGTATAGGACCATCCCTGTAGTCCTTATTCAGACTCATTTCCAAATGGCTTCTAGATCAATTCCTATATAATTAAAGATCTGAACTGGTAAATTATAAACTATTTTTCATGTTGGTCTTGACCTTAAATACACAGTATGAAACAAAACAGCAAAACGTAAACACTAAGAATAATCAGACTTTGCCAGTGACTAAACTTTACTTCTTGATGTTTACCCATATGTTTTTTAGTTAAAAATGATATAATCTCACTAAAGCAAAGTATTTATAATATATATAAGGAAGGATGTTGCAGTGATTAGGGTGTTAGCCTACAACCTGGGACACCCAAGATCAGTTCCCTGCTGTGCCACAGATGTCCTGTGCGATCTTAGGCTCTCATTTAGTCTCTCTGTGCCTCAGTTCCCCTTCTGTAAATAGGGATAATAGTACTTCCCTACCTCACAAAAATGTTGTGAGGATAAAGATGTTAAAAGTTCTCAGATACTACCATAACGAGGGCCAGAGATATATTTGGGATATACGGGCCAAAAATAGCTAAAATTATGATTTTGGTGAGTCTTGTTTGAAGATAGGTTTAACAAGCCTTAATGACCTCTCACACTTGCTGGGAATTTATCTTTTAGAATGGTGAGCTCTGAAGATGCACAAATTTTTTGGTATAATTAATGAAGACTGAAAAATGGATTATTACTCTTGAAAAATAAACCATCACTGGTCTAAATATCAATTCTTAAAACCAGGAAAAACAACAACTATTATCCATGAATGTTTAGCCACTTATTCCTTTAATAATTTGAGATGGATCTTCCCATACAAAACAAGAAGTTATAGCAGATGTTGCAAACAGAATTTTATAATCACTCACTTGTTACAGTGCTCTGTGATGACAAGCACACTATAAATGGGACTTGTAAAACATAAATACCATTTTTGCTCCTTTCCATATGCTTTGCTATACCAATTTGATCTTGCAAAGTGCTTAGTACTCCAACCTTGATCTAGCAAAGCACTTAAGCATCTGCCTAATTTTAAGCAAATGAGTGATCTCACTGACTTTAATAAAGTCAATGGGCCCAGTCACATGCATAAAGTTAAGCCTTATGAAAGTGTTAATGGGATCATAGGCTTAGTAATCAGTGATATAGGCAACATTAAAGGCCTTCACAAGCACAGACACATCAGAATTAGCAGAGACTCCATGAGATACAATGAAAGCAAATCACCCCACAGAAAACTCTGTCAGAACAACATGGCCCAAAAGGCTCCTCACAAAGGCACTGAGGCTCCCAATTAGGAACAATACACTTAGGGACATGCTTCACTTTAAGCATGTAAACAGTCCCATTGAAGTCAAAGCTCTTAGAAAAATATGCCTTGATTTAGTTGGTCTTATTAGTCTACATTGAAAATGAATAGGAGACTCCTGAGTGCACACAAGCTCCTTCTACAATAGTTCAGAAGACAGTCATTGTGTCTTTATAAACAATATTTTTCTTACATAGGTCCAATCTACGGTATACTGGACAAGACAAACATGTTAGCACCCTTCTCGTGAACCATGTTTAAATATGGCTCTTGTTAGACAGAGCAACATGGTTTCCATGCCCACTACAGAAGGGGCCTTAGTGTTGACCTCTTGTGTCTAGATCAGTGGTTTTCAACCATTTTTTATTTACGGGCCCCTAAAAAATTTCAAATGGAGGCATGGGACCACTTTGGAAATCTTAGACATAGTCTGCAGACCCCAGGTTGAAAACCACTGGATGAAACTGTGAATTACATTGCTTTTATTTCTTTCGAACAAGGTTATTTTCAGTTAGAAAACAATTTGTTTTCATAAGGTAATTTTGTGTGGTCAATATTTTCAGTTATGGCTACTTGAAAATAAATTCTTTTAAAAAAGGGTATGTGCTTCAAATTTTAGCTACATCTATTGCCTTAAGAATAGTTCTTGAAAGTTTAACATGTTAAGAACATTCTGGAATATCGTATTAATGTTAAAAGTCCAGTTCTTATGCTGAAGATGTAGTTTATGCTGTTTATAATTTTGCTAACTAGTGTAAATCTCTTGTTCAGATTTACAATATGAATTATTGCCCTTTCTCTTCAATGGACAACAACTCAAACTAAACCACCACATTTACTTTAAGTAAAATGAAGCACTGTGAAATACCTGCTTGATTCTCAGGCAACTACCCCTTTATCGTGCTCTGTATCTGTCCACTCCATAGCATGCCTAGGAAGGGGAATGGGATAGTCCACTACTCACAATTTTCTTCCCCTCAATTGTAACATAAAACATAATACATTATTCATTCCAAGCAAGGGTTTACAAATCAGTACAGAAAATAAATTGATTTAAAAGTGCTATATCAAGCAAAATTATGTTTATCCCTAGTTTCAAATGACAGCACAAGCACAGTAAATGTGTTTGTGGTTATTTATGCCAAAGACCTGCACTTGGACTTCTGATGAGTACGACTAACTACCATTCTCTATTTATTATTCATTTCCTCCTCATCTTTTTCTTTTAAGTCATCTTAACAAATATAGTTGGATACTTGAATGTGTCTAGAATCAAAACAACTTGAATGTGTCTGCTCAAAAACAATTGCTCATTCACCTTCAGATGAATCTGTTCCAAACAAAGGTTGTGTCTACACTGGCAACTTTCTGTGCAGTAAAATAGCTTTCCGTGGTGTAACTCCTGAGGTGTACACACTGCCAAGACTCTTAGTGCACAGAAACTGTGCAGTTGCAGCGCTGTAAAAAAAACAACACCCCAACGAGAGGTGTACAGCTGTCTGAGCCAGGGCTACAGTGCCGCAGTGCCAGTGTAGACACTCTGGTCGATTACAGTGCTGTGATTGGCCTCTGGGAAGTGTTCACAATGCCTGTTCTCGCCTCTCTGGTTATCGGTTTGAACTCGACTGCCCTGCCCTCAGGTGAGCAACCGTGAACCCCACCCCTTAGAGTCCCCTTCCTGCTTGCTCGGTGACGTGTGCAGTGGCCTCAGCGCATGTTTCCAGGTGAGCATGCCTGCTCCATCCACCGACCGATCCCCCACTTGGAGCAATGCTGAGCTGCTGGTCCTCATCAGCATTTGAGGAGAGGAGGCTGTCCAATCCCAAATGCACTCCAGCCACAGGAATTATGATGCCTACGGACAAATTTCATGATGCATGACAGAAAGGGGCCATGACCGGGACACACTGCAGTGCAGGGTCAAAGGGAAGGAGCGGCAGAATGCCTACCACAAGGTGCGGGAGGCAAACCGTCGCTCCGGTGCTGCGCCCATGAGCTGCCAGTTCTACAAAGAGCTGGATGCAATACTCAGCGGCGACCCCACCTCCACTGTGAAGGCCCCTGTGGATACTTTGGTGGCTTGCATGCGAGTCGAGAGTGGACCGAGCCAGGAGGAGGAAATCTTGGACGATGATGTGGAGGGGGGAAAGGGGACCCAGAGGCAGAGGACAACTCTGAGGTCAGAGATGCATGCAGCCAGGAGCTCTTCTCTACCCTGGAGGAGGTTAGCCAGTCACAACTGTCCGAGTTTGGCAAAGCGCAAACAGGAGAGGAGGCCCCTGGTAAGTGGCTTTGATTTTGAGAATCGCTGAAGCGAGTTGTTTGGGGGCAGGAGGGTTGCAGAAAGCAGGCTTGTGTCTGTATGATGCGCGTACCACCACATGCCTAGTCTGAGTGGTGGAAAAGGGTGTTGATCGACTCCCTCACTTCACAGGAATCTGCCTCAGAGATCGCCAAGAAACTCTCATGGAGTTACTGGGCAATCCGCTGCCACAGGTTCTTTGTCGGAGCTGCTTTGTTTCTTGGCTCATTAAGGATAACTTTCCTGCGCCACTCTGCTGTCATGGAGGGAAGAGACCATTGCTGCACACAAGTGAGCCACATAAGGGCCAGGGCGGAAGCCGCAGTCTTGGAGAAGACCCTCCCTTGATTCCCTGCTCACCCTCAGCAGTGAGATATCTTCCATAATTAACACAGCCTGTGGAAAATGTGGAACAGTAATGATTATAAGCCCCCACCCCGCCCCTTATAGTGCTGGCTCTCCCCAAGAGTCACGTGCCCAGTGTACAGTACAGTCCTGGAACACTGATGTCCTCTTCCCCTGTGGTTCCGCACCATTTTGGGGGTCTTGTGGCTCATGCATGCTATAGTGGCTGTGTTTTAAATCACTGAATCAGTGGTCTCTGTGTTGCAAACAATAATGCTTCTGTAAAATGCTGCATTTTGGCTTCATAGAGATGAGCTTGGGAACCCAGCCTCCCTCTTTGTTATTGCCGGCTGAACAGCTGCGCAGAATTAGAAAGCAGCCACGAAGAACTAAAGAGGACTTTCTGCGTGATGTCACGATGCACTCCGCGGCCAAAAAACAAGAATTGAAGGAGTGGCAGGATAGCTAGGAGAGGGACCAAAAGGAGAATGCGGCACATAAGAACAAAGCCACGGAGCAGCTCTTAAAAGTTATAGAGTGCCAATCGGACACGCACCAGGTGCTACTAGCATTACAAACCGAGCCACTCCGTGCCTGCTCTCCCCTGCAGCTGCTATCACAACACTTTCCCACGCACCCCCCCAGACTCTGCCAACACACTCTTATCAACCTCCTGGCTCCAGTCTGTACCTGCTGCATTCCACTTCTGCCCCATCACAGTCCAGCCCTGTGGACTCCTAGTACCCACTGCATTCAACACCTGTCCCTCTGCAGTTTACACCTGCTGAAGTACAGTACCTGTTACACTGTACTCCAAAGGACAAGGTTGCATATGATACCTGGACATACACAAATCTTTAACCGTCCTGGGACCCCACCTCCTCTTGGGACCCTCCCTTCCCCAAATCCCCCACAGTGCGGATGTGTTTTTTTGTTTGTCTCTCTCCTCCAGTTGTTTTTTAATAAAAGAATTGTTTTGTTCTGAAAACAATCTTTATTCCATTAATTGAAAGCAAACAGAGCCCTGCAAAGCAACAGGCAATTTTCTTAAACAGTCACAGTACATCGTCTGCACCAATCACGATCACCTCTTAGAATTATAAGCACTGCAGTCCCGAGCATAGCAACAAATATTAGTGGATTTCAGCTTCAAATTGCTGCCTCGAGGTATCCCTGATCTTTATGGCCCTGCGCTGCACCCCTCTAATAGCCTTGGTCTCTGGCTGTTCAAATTCAGCCTCCAGGCGCTGAGCCTTAGCAGTCCAGCCCTGCGTGAAACTTTCACCCTTCCCTTCACAAATATTATGAAGCGTACAGCACATGACTATAAGCATAGGAATATTGTCAATGGCCAGGTCCAGTTTCCCATATAGGCAGAGCCAGTGAGCCTTTAAATGGCCAAAGGCACACTCAACACTCATTCTGCGCTTACTCAGCCTGTTGTTGAACCACTCTTTGCTGCTGTAAAGGTGCCCCGTGTACGGCTTCCTAAGCCATGGCATTAAGGGGAAGGAAGGGTCTCCCAGGATCACAATGGGCATTTCAAGTTCCCCTATGATGATCTCCTGGTCCCTGCTCGCAGCTTCCTGAACAGACCAGTGTTCCGAAAGATGCGTGCGTCATGCACCTTTTCAGAGCAGCCTGCATTAATGTACGTGAAATGCCCAGGGTTATCCACAGGTGCCTGGAGAACCATAGAGAAATACCTCTTCTGATTAATGTACTCAGTGGCTAGGTGGTCTAGTGCCAGAATTGGAATATGCATGCCATCTATCGCCTCTCCGCAGATAGGGAAGCCCATTTGTGCATATTCATGGAGTATAACTATTCATCCGAAAGGTCTCCAGCTTCCACAGTGCAATCGCCATGCGCATTTCCAACAACACGGCAGCTCTCATTCTCGTGTCCTTGCACCGCAGGGCTGGGGCGAGCTCATCACACAGTCCCATGAATGTGGCTTTCCTCATCCGAAAGGTCTCCAGCAACTGCTCGTCATCGCAGAAGTGCATGACGATGTGATCCCACCACCCAGTTCTTGTTTCCCGAGCTCAAAAGCGGTGTTCCACAGTGCTCAGCACCCCCGTGAATGCCACAAGCAATCTCACGTTGTAGCTACTACACGTGGTAAGATCAACGTCAAACTCCTCTTGCCTTTGTAGTTTAAGGAACAACTCCACTGCCACTCGTGAAGTGTTAGTGAGAGCGAGCAGCATATTGGTCAACAGTGCGGGATCCAGTCCTGCAGACTGAAGAGGCAGAGCGTGCAGTACACAAACTGTTGAAAGATGTCACCAAATGCAGACAGAAGCAAAGGGGTTGCTGGGATGCAAAGCAATGCATCACGGGGCATTGGGACAGGACCCAGGATGCCCCGCGACCCACTCCACCTTCCCACAACTTTTAGCGGCAAAAGAGGAAGAGCTGCTCTGTGGAACAGCTGCCCAGAGTACACCACTCCGAATACTGCTGCAAGTGTGAACATGCTATTCTGCAGGGATCTGACAGTATGAACACACAACAATGGTTTCCCTTCAGCACTCTCTGAGTGGCGCTGTAACTCTGCCAGTGTAGACATACCCCACAAAAAAGTCATCACACCACCAAGTGCTATATTTGGCATGTTGACATCAATAGGGCCAAAGGACACAGAGCCCAACAAAGCAAAGTGCTGAGGACCCTCATTCAGACTGACTTCAGTGGATGTTGAGAGAGCGTAGTATTTCACGTGAGGTACTCTGCACATTTCAGGAAAGGACCCACAGCCCCAAAATGCTTGCCAAGTCTGAATTCTAAAATGTAAAGAGTTCCAAATCATTGTCTAGTCTCTAATTTTAAGTTGTTATTTCTGGAGAGCAGAGTGAATAGGGCCAGCAACGTGAAAAAAAATAGAATTATCAATAAGAAAAGAAAAGCAGTAGTACTTTCCTAGTGCTGGAGGAGACAATGTTTTTAAAATATAAACTATCCTGTAACATTCTCATTGGTTTTGCTATTTCCATTGTAAATTTTTTCTCATGAATCATACCATCTGAAAGTAATATGTCTTTTACTTAAAGCCAAGCAGTGAAATGTTGGGTCTAGTTAACAACTGGAGAGTATGGGTGCCTTAGGATGAGGAGTATGGTTACTTGGACAGTATTGCTGGTGCTTAGTTTGAGTTCTGCTCTCTCTGAGAAGTAGCAATCTCTCAACAAGATATTCCCTTTGATTTAAAGGTGAACTACAAAGCAACTGTTTTAAAATGGTTTAAGATCCCAAATTATTAACAGATTACAGGTCACAAATTGAAGATCCTACATGGTTCCTACAAGAGCTGGTATTTCAAATATTTAAATATGTGGAATATAATTTGGAAGGAAAGTGAAGGAGGCACTGACTTCAAATATTATGTTTTAAAAATCTAAGCAAATTTGAAATTTTAAGACTGAGCCTCATTCACCATTCTTTTACATTAGTTTAACATCAGCGACTCCACTGAAATTAATGGAATTGTAAAACTGAGAACAGGGTATGAATCAATCTCTGCATTTATTCTGTTCGGCAGGTTTGCCAATCCCAGACATTCACAAATTACAAGTCACCCGGCACTCATCCCCCCAAAAAATCACAAGACTGGCTAAGTAAACATGTTTTAAATAAAAGTAACATTATTTATTGCCTGCCTTTTGATTTTTTGTTTAAGCCACCTTTAGGGGAAAGCCACCAAATCCCAATTTGTGTGTAACTATCTCAGAGTCAACATTCAGACTTAAACACACACACAAAAGTGCAGCCTCCTTGTTCACTGATCACAGGGAACTCATCCTCTCCTGTCCCCGGGATATGAGCAGCCCCCTATCCTTCTCTCTCACCCTCCTCAGTTATACAGAAAAGAGAGCTGCTACATTCCCTCTCTTTGCATGCTCTCCCAGTCACTTATCCTAGTCTACAGTCACCTGACTGCCATATTTCTTTCCCTTTTCCCTGACAATCTCCTACGCATTCCATTTTTTTCTGCCAGGCCAGATTCCCCTGAATCACCTCTCAATCTGCCTTCTGCTTATCCAACATTCCTCCGACCCCTACCCAGTTCCCTAAAACATTCCCTCTCCCTCCTGCTGCCCAAAGTCCAACTTCTATCACCTGCACGTTTTCCCATCACATGGTGACCAAGGAGGAACTGACTTCCCCTAAGGTAGCCCAGCTTCAGCCCCATTAAAACAATAGATAGAACATATCTTATGTGTCAGATGGGATCACAATGGGGGCAGCTAGCCTATCCCATGACTTGTGGTGCTGTGGCTACACTGCTATTTTTAGCATATTAGCTTCATCAGAGCTAGCACAGGTATGTCTACTCAAGCTGGAAATTACACCTTACAGCTTCAGTGCAGACGGCGGTGGTGCTAGCCCACTGCAGGGCCCTAAGCAGGAATATTTTGGGGGCCCACCCCACACACAACACATAACAAAAGCGAATAGTGGGCCTCCTTAAGCTGCTTGGGGCCTTAAGAAACTGCTTAGTCTGTTTATTCCTAGTGCCGGCTTGAGTGTAGACATACCCAATGAGAGATAACATCCGTTTTTGCTGGGGGCAGTCATGCTTTTCATTTACAAAAGTTAAAGCAACATGGTGACTATTTTGGATGAAGGCTAAATTTCATAAGACTGAAAGCAGAAATCAGAAATTAAAAAATATCATTGAAGGGGCTTAATCTCCATCACCTGCTGGGCTAGTGAATGCACCTAATTAGTAATACTTTGCACCTGGTGAGGTGAGTAGCTAATTGACTCTTAGCCAGCAGAGGTGGAGCTAAGCCATAATAAGTAGACTGAAGGAGTCAGGGCTCTCTGGCTGAGGGTTAAGTTACACAGAGACAATAGAGGTGGTAGCAGCAGAGTTCCATTTGAACTTTTGGCTGGATTTGTTTGATACCCTGGAAAAGGTCTGAACTTAAGTGACTTGGCCAGAGGGCTGAGCAACAGAAGAGCTGGGGCCAGAAGTGCTGGGGCCAAAGATAGTGGTAACATCCCAACTGATGCAGGAGGGTGTTCTGAGAGTGAGTGAGCCCTGCCCCAACCATCAAACAAATATTGAGGATCATGATAAAACCAAGTAATTTGGCAGTGCTGGCTTAGTGCAAATCCTGGCATTGCCCCTTCTTCCCAACACGTGCAGAGGGAGGAGGCCTTAGATGCAGATGTGTCTGACTGCAGCAGAACCAGTGTGATTTTGCTGAGTGGGATTTTAGGGTTCTAGAAGCCAAGCTTCATGTGCTTAGACTTGACAAGAGGGACAACATTTGTTCCTTTTAAAATTCTAGAGTATCAAAACTTTTTGTAATTTATTTTTAATGCCAATATTGTTTTAAAAGAAATTCATAAGCAAAAAAACCAGTATTTCCAACCCCAAATGTATAAAAACCTGCCCCAAATTATTAAATTGGCTTAAACATCATGAGGGCTTTTTTAAACAATAAATTTTGTTCTTTTTTCTAGTTTATACAATCATCTTGGTGATTAAATGTGCATGCGACAACTACACATGAGAAAAATGTGGACACGCAAATACTATCCCCAGCTCTCCTTTGGACCAGTCTTTAAATCAAATTCACCACACGGTCAGAAAGCACATGAGCTAAAATATACTTAGTAAAATTTAGAACATTTTTTTATATATAATCTCAGAAGCCACACGGAGATACTAAACTCAGGTATTTCATGAATTTTCCACATTCTTGAATTTGTATTACTGAGAGTCAGGTCACAGGCTAAATAGAAAGCAACGTATACATTACTTAAAGACTCGAAATAAAAACATGCTGTATTGTTAGCGACTAGTTCAAATACAGTAAAAACCAGTGAAATATGGGAACTACACTTCTCATACTAAGACCTTTTCACTTTAGCCCTAATCTTGCCATGAGCTTTATACAGGGGTCCCCCAACCTGGATGTAACTTCAAGAGAGGGGATTTTAAATAGCACCATTCATCAGAGAATCTCAAAGTGTTTAATAGAAATGAAGGGAGACTGCCTACTTAAGCATCACGCTTCTGATTAAATCTCCTTACCTGATGTTAGAAGTAACATTTAATAAAAGCAAGCTTTTGTTTTGTGCATTTACTACCCTGTCATGTAGAGTTTCCTGTTTATGTTTTTTTTATACAGAAACGAGAGGAGAAAAACAGCTTATAACTGTGAAAGCACTGAGATTTGCCAGGTAATTTAAGAGCACTTGTTATACTTAACATTTTAACATTCACTTTCAAGTCGTTGTTGGCCCCTCACATAATGAAGTCTTAGGACGCAACCCTACACTGGCACCACATGGACGGACCATCTCTAAAGGCAACGTGGTTCCACGCAGACACAGGGATCGGCTGGCTCGGAGCCTTGGTCAAGGTCACCAGTCAGTCGGTCGGGATCAGACTCCTGATCTCCAAGAGCCCTGGGCTGGAGCCAACCTTCCCCTCGCGCTACAGGTGCCCCACGTCTCACGAGTCCTGGGTTCCCTCTGAGCCGGCAGGACACTGCGGCAGAGCAGCGTGCAGGGGACGAGAGAACAGCGCCTCCTTCGCCCCTCCGGACGCCCGGGGTCGGTGGGGGAACCGCCAGCTCAGGACACTGCGCCGTGACACGCACCCCTAAACCCTCCTGGTCGGGGGCGACATTGGCCCAGGGGTGTCAGGGAAAGACCCCCGTAATCTCATACCCGGGGTGGGGAGCCCCCTCGATTCCTGGGCGCCTGTTTCAGCCGGCGGAGCGGCTGGATAAGGGGTAAGACGCAGCCTCCCCCTCCATCCCTCGCTCGCTCGCTCGCTCCCTCACCTACCTGCCTGCCTGCCCCGCGGCTTCAGGATCTCCCCCTCCCCCACGCCAGAGCTACAACGCCTGCCAACAACGCTCCTTGCTATTGGCTGGCGGGGATCCCAAGCCGTCTCCCCATAGGTCGAAGCGGGCGGAGGGGGAAGGGGGCTCCTCTTTCCCGGCATCCCTTTTCTCCTGTCAACCGGGAGGAAGCTAAGATGGCGGCCTTGGCGACCGGCGGGTGGACGCCGAGTGACGGGGCTACCAGTTTCCAGCGGAAAGTTCCTGCTAGCAGCCGCCTGGCCGCTATCGCGGGCACCCGGCCCTCGGTGCGCCACGGGCAGCTGCTACTCTCCAGTGGGCTCCCCTCCCTGGATTGTGTGCTAGGTTGGTGCAGAGCCGGGACCCGGCCTCGCAGCGCAGGATACTGGCTGACTGTCCCCTATCCCCCACCTCCTTCTGCTGGCTGCCCCCTTCCTCCTATTCCTTGCCTGCTCCTCCTCCCTTCCTTAAACCTGCAGCTACCTCAGTGCTGCCTCCCGATTTGTGGTTGTGGGAGACGCTTTCTGCCAGTCCGACCCTCCCCAAAGCCACGACTTGGGGAAGGGGAGTGTGAGGCTCCTCACCTGACACTCATCCTCGAGGTTCCTTATTTTTGCGGGGTGTGGGGGAGATGCGCGGAAAGGTCCTTACAACCTACTTTGTGGGGTCAGACGAATGCACCGAGCCATTTTGGGCTTCGTATCCGTTTATACTTTTTTTTAATTTCCCCTGGAGTGGAAGGATTTGATGTGCCTGTTTTTTCCCAGTGAGACACTTGCTGTCTCACTCGTCATTTATTTCAAATCTTTATTCATTCAAATTGTCACAGAAGGGGGTGGCTTACTGGACTAAGCCTCAAATTATGAAATAGTGCCAAATACATCGCTAGTGTAGCTGCCTTCTGTTAGACTTTGGAAGCATTTTGGACATGGACATGAACTTGGAACTGTGGGTTTGAAGCCCAGGGTCGCAGCTCAGATCTTATCTAAATTAGGGACTTGCTCGATTTTCAGCCATTGATGGCTAGCCAGGGGTATAGCTGCAGTTCCGTAACATTGTAGAAAAGCACTGGGTAAGAACTAAGTATATTTAATGTATTTATTTGTGTAAATTAGTTAAACTGCTATACTGTGTGGTTTGCACCAGCACAATTTACACAGATTTCAAATGAGCAAGTTCCACCATTGAAAATAGTGGCTTTGCCTGTCTATGCTAGGTTAGGGGCTTGCCCTGGTGCAGCTATCCTAATGACTATCAATGGCTGTTTAGGTAGATCCTCAGTATAAAGTTTTTAAGTTTCAGGTGTCACAGGTATGACTCAGCCCTTTCATCCTTGGAGGCAGATATCTGTAGTGCTAGCATTTTGCTGTGTTTGGGCATCTACAGGTGAGATAATAAATGATAAGATGGTATTTGCTCTGTGGAAATGATTCTTCTGCCTTGGTGTCCTAAATCTCTCTTCTGCATCCTCTCCCTCTCCTATGCTGTACATCATGTAGAGAGGAAGGAGGGAACACTTCTGCTATTTTATCAGGAATATTGATCCATATTAGGGAGAGAGAAACATCCTTCTTAAGGGAGACACATAGCTGAATTTCATTACTACTGTATAGTTTGTAAAGCACTTTGAGAAGAAAAGTACAATATTAATGTAAGATAACTAAACTGACCATCTTGATTCTTGTGCATGTTCTATTTTATAAAGTGGAGTTTGAAATGCCCAGCATGGTACAGCAAACATGGAGAGTAACCCATGGGATCAATCTTCTGAGCCAGTATTTTCTTGTTTACATAATGATTAGCACTTTTGATAAGGTGAATTGGGGAAACTTCTTCCTAGATACTTTGTACCCCATCTAAGCTATCTATTCCCTGTCTTTAAGCATTCAGTAATTTCCCAGCCTCTGGAAAAAATATTTATTTCAAGAGAGAAAATGAGAACTTAGTGAGATGTTAATATTAGGTGAACCGCATGAAAGCCCTTCATCACCAGAAGTAGCAACTTTGAAACTACCTTTTTGAAGAAATCCAAACCATGGGTGACTGGCAGGTTTGCAAAATTTGGATTCCTTGCACTGAACCTTCCCTAACCTCCTGGCCTCAAGGAAGTATTTCTTTTGGCTTCCTCTATATAGCTTTCAGCTGTATATATGTGATCACTTGCTAAATTGATTACAGCATGCATGAAGACCTCTGTATAGATTTTCTCCCTGTTGCCTACTAACAATTTCACAGATAAATAATTGACAGTGTAGTATATTGTATTTCATTGTTACTGGGACTTATATTCTTTTTGTTTTTAAAACTCCTTGTGAAGGTTTGCATAATAGAATGTTCTACATCTTTATTTTGCAGAAGATATTTACAATAACACCATGCACAAACTTCCTTTGTTCACAGTTGGGCTTCAAGGAAGTGTTTTGTAAGCTCCCTACCCCAAAGAACAAAAGTGTGTGAACGTTAAAGCAAGAGGCATGTTGAAAAGCGCATTTGTAGTAGGTACAGATCTAGGATAGAATAGGGACCATTAGGGTTGTAGTGAGGCTTGTCAATACCTAGCTACATTGTCCCCCAAACTTTGCCAACATACCTGTTAAAAGTACACTGAATACAATTGTATATCACTACTTTAAACTACTATTCAATACTCTTTTTGCTTTAGCCAATGGGGAGCTCTGTCCTTTTTCTTCTACACCAGTGTTTCCCAAACTTTTTCGGCCACGCAACACTTTTTAGCCTATTACAGAAAACTTATAATATTATTTTGTAGTCGTTTGGTTTTCAAGTAAAAAGTTGCGTTATTTATGCTCAAATATATTTTATTTTATAAAACAAAGCAAAAATACAAATGTCAATTAACTTGAACTAACAATTTCTAACTGGAAAATGCGTATAAAGTGCTACAAAAATCAAGTGCAAGAGTCTTTCACGGAACACCTATTCACAACATGAGGAACACCAGTGTTCCGTGGAACACAGTTTGGGAAACACTGTTCTACACTAAAAGTATCCTTTATTTTTAAAGCAGCTACTTCTGTCCTGCCCTTCGTTCATGAACTTGATTTGTGAACCAAATCTTTTCCATGCAAATCCTATCCTCTGTTCTGAGAAATGTTGAATCAAGAAGTTGTTTGTGGGATGGCTTTTTATTTGTTTGTTTTTTGTCTTTATGCTGAAGAAATTTCATATAAGATTGTTTTTCCCTCACTTTGCATATCAGTCTTCCATTTGGGTTTCTAAGACAGAGAGTTATTCGTTATACTTTTTAACATGATCAGTTCCATTCATATAGTATGGAAGTTCCAACACAGAGACACAACATTATCCCCAGACATAACAAATAGGAGCTAGTGAAATCATGCTGGTAAAAATACACTTGTAAGTACAATTACAGCCTGTATCCTAGCATTAGCACAGCAGCAAAAAAGAAACTGTTAAGAAGAAACCATTAAGCAAAGATAGAACCTGAAGAGGGGGTATATAGTAATTTAAATTGCCCTCCGTATACTGGTACTACTGCAATTTACTGTTGTAAACTATCTTTTTTTTTTCTTTAACTTTCTCTTTTCAAAAAAGAGAGGGGCAGCTAAATGCAGTAAGTTTCTGATCCAGCAAAGCACCTAAGCCTGTGTCTAACTTTAAGGACACAAGTAGTCCAGTTAAAGACAGTGGGACTACTCATATCCTGAGTTAGGCACAGGCTTGAGTTAGGGAGCTGTGGCCCATAGAAATATATTTTATTACATTTTATAAACTGTCATTGTCTTGTAGCATATGTCGTATACTGAAAGCTTTTCTGTCTCAATTGGTTCAAGCAAGATAGTATTTGTAAAACACTGAAGATGCAAATTGTTATACAAATGCTAAGTATTAATTTTACTGATGTTTTTCCTAATTTTATCAACTTACTGTTCCCTTTAAGTCAGACAGATTCATACTTCTAGTAGATTTCCATTTCTGGCAGTATTTTTAAAATACATAATAAAGGTGTATACGCTCTAAGCAGGAATATAGCATATGATAATTCTTCTGTCTATTCCACTCTTCAGTGGAAAACATTGTCTTCCAAAATCATATCACCAGTATTTTCTCCTTCCAAATGAATCCTGTAAGAGATACATGATTTATATTATGGTTTCAATCTTTTTCTATGCAGTTCCAACAATTCTCTTTCTTATTCAAGCCTCAAATCTCCATGCTTTGTATAGTGGTGCAGAAAATGAACTGCTCGCAACTAGCACCATGATAACCAGTACCATATGTAAAGGACTGAGTTGCCAAACTGAGGAACAAACAGGTTATAAATACACAGCAGTAATAGGGCCCTTCAAAAGGATTTTGAAGGATTTAAAAATAACCTTTCTTTCCTTTTCTTTCTTTTCATTCTGTCAGCTTTTCATCTTCTATCCAATCTACTTCACACCAATTCACTTCTTTCTCCACTTACAGAGAGAGAAATGTGTGGGAAAATTCCATGGTAACCATGTACTAGTTTCATATACTATCTAATACAATAAAGTTATTTAAAAGTATTTATTACATTTGATACAGTAAAATGATCCTCTGATCCTAGGACATGCCAAGCAAGGTTGCATTTTATGCCCTAAATACTCATATAGGTACTGTAAATCTGGCATGTAAATAGTGGTAGTATGCAAAAAAATCCTTGAGACGTAACTTATTAACAAAAAAATCTGATTTTGCTGACAATTTGTCAATCCAACACATTCTCAAAACAAGTTACTGTTTTAATATTAATGTTCTTTAGAATGTGTGTATTTAAAAAAAAAAGACTTTCTTTGGCCCTGCACTAATTTGTTCACTCTTCTGACTTGTGAAGAAAAACTCCCATTCAACTTACTGTTCTGTTGGCAGAAGTACAGTTAACATAAGACATTAAAAATTGGCATATTGAGCTATTTGGAATACTTTTTGCAGGCCCCATCTATAGTTATTTTTATTTTTGAGCAAAAATAAAGTGCAACAACAATCTGTGAGAGATTTCAGAATAATAAATGTTTATACTTAAAAAGGTAGAATAATTCTAACAGTTGCTGACTAGCTAGGAAGTTTGTAGGTGAACAGTGTAAAATGTTTGATTAAAGTTGTTTGCCGTAACTAATCTTAAGAAATTATATGATCTGACTAAGTAGTGTGGCTTAGTCTTTGTGATACAAATGGGGACTTAATCACGATATGAGTTCTTTATACAGTGCAGCTATACAATGGCACAGTGATTTACTGCTGAAATTGTGACATCAGCATGACTTGATGTCAATGCAATTTTCAAAACATAATGGAAGAAGGATATTATGATGGCAAATGAGGTGACAATATTGTCACTTCTGTGACTGCTACAGAAGTCCTGGGACTTCTGTGTAGTTGAAAGGTAAATGTATAGTATGGTAATATCCCTGCATGCAAGTACAGTGAATTTTGACTGAACAGTCTCCATGATGATGTATTTCACCATATATTTTTACTTGTAGTTTTAACCATAACTACAGAAAATGCAAAACTGTTAGATGTGATTTGCTCTGTTGGTTGTTACTTTTATGTAACTATGCAAATAATGCTTCTGATTAGTTATATTTTGTAAATTGTACTGAAGGTACTTTTATTCTTTCTCCCCTCTCCCCCCCCCCCCCCACAAGTTTCTTTTAGAATATTTGATCATTGATATTATAAATTCTGAAATGGGGATCAAGAAAATCAACTCTAATGTAGTCACAATTCAAAATGCGTAGTAATGAATTCAACTGTTCTTTTAAGTGTACTAAGATGTAAGACAGGTTTCTGATAACTGATTAATTTTAGCTAACATAGTTTTTTTTGCTATGTTCTAGTATCATAGAATATCAGGGGTGGAAGGGACCTCAGGAGGTCATCTAGTCCAACCCCCTGCTCAAAGCAGGACCAATCCCCAGACAGATTAATTTAATCAGTCATTATGTACCAATCACTGATGGTTATTTAAGCAAAATGGGAATAGAAAAACATTGATGCTCTTAGCTAAACAAGAGGATGGAGTGTATCCTTATTTTTTAACAACCAGTTAAAAAATCAACCAGTTATGTTTATCCGGGCAGGCCTCTATATATTTAAGGAGATGAGAAGTGTCAAACAAGAAAATGCTTTTAGGGTAGAAGCATAATCTCTCAGATTTTATGTACATAAAGGTCCCATCCGACTCTCATTGGATGAAATCTGGCTCCACTGAAGTCAATAAGAGTTTTTACCATTTACTTCAGTGCAGCCAGTATTTTCCCTGTTGACATCAGTGCGAGTTGGATGAGCCCTTGTTGAGGTATTCTGCATGGTTAATTGGTGGCTGTAGAGTTAGTATTATTAATCGCTACTAAATATGGATCCAATCCTGCACATTTTCATTCATATGAGTAATCCTACTAAAGTAAGTGTTTGATTAAGGCTCTACAACATTATTGCAGTACTTAAGCTCAGTTGTGTAGATCTCTGCAGAATCTTTTCATATAAAGAGAATAGTACAATATATTGTGAAAGTAATTGTAATGTGTAATATATAATTACATGTAATATGTAATTATTTCATAATAGTGAATTGTAGGAAGTTTGCAAAGGTAATTAAAATGTTGTTCACATTTACATTTTTAAACTTGCTATATCATCTTTCTTTGACTTATAAACTAAGCAAACTTAATTGTTCTCTAAGGTAACATTAAAATGTAGTCTCATCTTGTTCTTGGTTTTTGTTTTGTTTCCAGGTGGAGGTTTAGCTGTTGGAACCCTTCTTCTTATTGGTTAGTATAGAATGTATGAATATATTGTGCTATACTTTTGTCACACTTAGCTAATATTTTATATAGCTATAATTAGTATCTGTTTTTTGTTTTTGTTTTTTTAAATTACACTCATGGCTGGTCAGTCCCCATCTCCATAGCATTTAGTGGCAAACCAGATTTTTGCTCTGAACCTGGGCTTGGGGACTGCCCATTGGGAAGAACTCGCCAGAATTCTTGCCTCCAAGCAGCATGCGTGGCATACTCCGGGTCTCCCTTTGCAGCAAAGCTTTAAAATCTTATGAACTCCCATTAAACTGAATTTCTCTGCCTTTATTGGTTTTGAGATTTTTCTCCCCAAAACTGCTAAACTTAAAACTTGGCTTTCTGAGGAGGGTTTGAAGGATAGCAGCTCTCTTCCCCTCCTCCCTCAGAAGTGGCCAACAGAGATAGCAGACCACAGGAACTTGGCAACCAGCTGTAGTGTGGGTAAGATCCATGCCAAGACAGCTAAGCAGGCCACGGTGAAAGCTGGCTGCTGGCCAGATGTGGGCAAGGTCCACACTGAAACAGTTGAGCAGGCCATGTGAACGCTCCCTTCACTGAGACCAGGCCGGAATCAGTGTCACAGAGCTGGAGTTAAGTTTTCCACAGCCTTGCTGTCTCTCCCTTGAGAATGGGACCCCTATTCCCACGTGGAGCCTCATGAATCTTGGGTGGAGGCAAGTTGAAGGGGAGCCAGGAGTGAAGAAATACCTGCTCCCAGCCAGCATGTAGGCAAGATGCATGCTGAGCTGATTAAAAAGGGTGCAAAGCATGCCCGCTTCCCACAGTGTTTTACCAGCACCGTGAAAGGTGGCAGCTTCTGTGACCTTTCTGATACCAAATGAGTCATTTGTTTCCAGTTGCTATGGCTCATTCATAATTCTATGCAGTTGTCCCCTGCTCAGCCTGGACCTAGCAGCAAGGAGCATGAGGTGAAATGATTTAGAGTGGGATGTTGACTTGCCTTTTCTCTGCCTTCCAGCCTGCAAGAGTCCCACGGGAGGTCATAAAATGGCTACAGTTTTTCTTAGAGAAACATGAATGATGCATGCCTGAACACTGTCCTTTCAATCTCAGTAGTAACCTGTTCTCGGCCTTCTCACAGGGGATTGGCCCAGAGACTAGTGAAGGATAGATACTGCGCATTCAGCTCCTAAAGGGACAGCACAAAAACTTAAAATATGTAATGAGAGAGTCTCACTTCTAAATCCTTTAAAGAGGAGAAAACTAAAGCTGAGCCTTTGAGTGAGATACTTCAGAGACTCAGCTAAGCATTCAGAATTAAGCGCAAAAGGTTCTCAGGTTCTTTTTCTTTAAAAAATGCCTCCCTTTCTAAAAACAAAACAACAAAACACTTGCAAAGTTGAGGAAGAGCTGTGTAATTCTTCCTCAAATGGTTTACAGGTATGATTAAGATGGAGTGGGAATTCCCTATCAAGGACTACTTGTACATATGGACTAAGGTCTCCATTACTCTGCCTGAGTTTAAGGTTGCTGCGTCCACAGTCATGCCAGCTGAGGGAACATTCCTTCCAAACCTGCAGACAGGAGAATAAGATTGTGACTCAGACTAAACTTGGATATAGCAGCCTAAGCCCTGAGAATATTGGTTGCAGTCTCTTATTGTGGAGGTCCATTGTGAGCACATGCAAAAGAAAAATTACATCAAACCTATTTTAAACAAGATTTTCCTGCCAGCCTGTTTTAGAACTGATACCTCACCTGACTGATTTGCTGCATATTCAAACTTCCATAGATGTGGCCTAGTGCAACTATTGGTCCATTTGAATAAATTGGGGCTAACCTTTGATATCCTTCCAACTATTTTGTTAAACATTGTGAGGATCATAAACGCTGTGTGACTGCTTTGTCTCTAGGCAAAGGAATAAGTCCCTCCCTCCTTCCATTGAGAGAATCTTCAAACTACCTTATGTCATAGGTGTTTTCTTTGAAGCTGTTGCACCAGGTTCCAATGTAGAGATTACACATTAGGATGAGGGCATTGCTGCCTTTTGTGAGAGTTGGAAGATCAAGGAAAACCATGTAATCTCAAAAGCTTCTCTTGTTTTTGGGTTCCAAAGTCTGGGCAGATTTCCCCCCGCTCCACCTCAATGAAGAGTGTTTCATAGTGGGCACTCATTTGGGAGTGAACCACCTCAGAAAATGGGTGCTTGAAATAATCAGGGGAAGGATATTCAGAAAAACTATAGAATTCAATCATTGCCCCTTGGCCAACTTTATCTTTTCTCCAAAGTAAATGAAAATAAACCAGCACTATCAGCAAGACCCTTTGTAGAATCAGAAGGTGAAGGTGAATGGTTCATCTCCTACATGTTGGAACAATAGAACCAGTTCTGAGGAGAGACAGATAGTTTTGGAAAGGGCATAAGGTTTTTTTTTTTTTTTAATGGTACAAAGAAAAACAATGACATATAGTCCATTTTAAATCTCAAGTCTCTCAGGAAGTCCATAAAGAGATTAATATTCCAGTTGAAAATATGAAATCCATCATTACAGCATTATCTTCCCAGAACTTTACAGTATGAAAATGAACCTGGAGTTCTACTGAAGATATGATCGAGGAGAGCTACCCAGAAATTCTTTAACTTCTGCTACAACAAGAAGTATTTTCAGTGAGGTTTCATGAGCCCCTTTTGGAACTTATAACTTCTATATTGGTATTCACAAATGTAATATCTTTGCTTCCTTCCAGTGAAAGGAATAGATGATGTCTGGATGACCTTCTCGTCATGTTACACAATGCTCAGCAGCCATTGCTAAAAGTCTTCAGAAACATGTCTTTGAGTGAACAAGTAGAACAGCCAATTATAGGCCTCACAAACCTCTAGCATCTAAATTATCACTCAAGACAACCTTAGTTTTAGAAGAGAGGCAGAAGAAGATAAAATCTGACTCAGCTGTTGGGCTAGTGGGTCTTTTGTGCATACCTAAAACTATTCTGGCTTTCTTTTCAGCCAGCAGTTGCAGCAAATCATGATATAAAAAATCTTGGTCCAGATCCAATACTTGCATCTCTTGGTGAGCTCATTTTTAATATTAAAGGGCTACATGCTGTCAGGTCCAGGGAAGCTGGTCATCAGTACAGATACTGGATCCCATATATGGGAAACGTATATGGACTCCTGTATGACTATGTATCAGAGGGGTAGCCGTGTTAGTCTGGATCTGTAAAAGCGGCAAAGAATCCTGTGGCACCTTATAGACTAACAGACGTTTTGCAGCATGAGCTTTCGTGGGTGAATACCCACGTCGTCGGATGCAAGTAGTGGAAATTTCCAGGGGCAGGTATATATATGCAAGCAAGAAGCAAGCTAGAGATAACAAGGTTAGCTCAATCAGGGAGGATGAGGCCCTGTTCTAGCAGTAGAGGTGTGAAAACCAAAGGAGGAGAAACTGGTTCTGTAGTTGGCAAGCCATTCACAGTCTTTGTTTAATCCTAAGCTGATGGTGTCAAATTTGCAGATGAACTGAAGCTCAGCAGTTTCTCTTTGAAGTCTGGTCCTGAAGTTTTTTTTGCTGCAGGATGGCCACCTTAAGATCTGCTATTGTGTGGCCAGGAAGGTTGAAGTGTTCTCCTACAGGTTTTTGTATATTGCCATTCCTAATATCTGATTTGGACACAGTTTCTCCTCCCTTGGTTTTCACATCTCTACTGCTAGAACAGGGCCTCATCCTCCCTGATTGAACTAACCTCTTTATCTCTAGCTTGCTTCTTGCTTGCATATATATACCTGCCCCTGGAAATTTCCACTACTTGCATCCGATGAAGTGGGTATTCACCCACGAAAGCTCATGCTGCAAAACGTCTGTTAGTCTATAAGGTGCCACAGGATTCTTTGCTGCTTATATGACTATGGAAAGGTGTGGTCCAAGGAAGAGAAATGGCATATAACCTGTCTAATGATATGGACCACCAAGCTCATTTCTCCATTTCCAGCAGATGATTCTTCAGAAACATGGTGTGTATATAACTGCTAAGAAGGCAGGAAACCTCCAGTACTGCTTAGAGAAGTAGCCCTGTTCATGTCCTGGACATAAGCTCTTGCTCTGTTCCTCATGGTTCTATAGTAAGAAGGGAAGTCATGGTTGACTGGCTCAGCAAGAGGCTTAGAACCAAGGGAAACCAGTCTAGATCAGCTAGCTTTTTGATGCATCACAGGACAGGTTGGAAGCTTAGAGATTGAACCTGTTTGCATCAAAGTTCAGCTAGAAAACCAAAAGAATTACTACATGAGGAGGAGACACTCAAAAGGGGAAGCTGTTGTCTCCTTATCTATAAGAAGTGGGCTAAAAGATCTCCTTTATGCCTTCTCCCCTCAGTCACTGAGAGTAAAGGTGGTAAAGAATATTGTGAAGGAACAGGCCACTGTGATTATAATCATATTAACCCTTAGGTATTATAGTCTTGTTAACCCTCAGGACTTTCCTCAATTAGGTCTGAGAAGCGTAATTGGAACCTTCTTTCAAACATCCAGTGCATACACACACTCATCTGAAAAGGGCTTATTCTGAACAGATATCCCATGCCACTAAGTTGTCATTTGGGAAGCTGAGAGGAAGAAACTACAGTCTCTCATTCTAAGAAGGTGATCAGCAGCCACCTAGCATCTTAGAAGAAATATATAAGTGATGTCTGTCATAAACTGGAGGTCTAGATATTAATATTACAAAGAACATTCATCATGGCAAATTCAGTTGAAGCAATGGACAAGTTGGCCTGATCATCGGACTGACTTGTCTTTCCAAAGAGTATTGGCCTTTAGTGACTGCAGGCATATTGCACTGTAAGAAAACCAGGAAAATCTCTTATTGCAGTCCACTGGCAAGATGCAGATTCTTCTATCCCACAGATCAAAATCATGGCAACTTCTAATAAAACTACCTTTCAACTTCGCAGTTGGTAGGTCTCTTCCTCTTCTCACTGAACGTATCTTGCCTACTTGGCACCACCTTGTGCAAGGAAGCTAAGGAGTTTGGTATGCTCAGAGTGAAACCCAAGTTACACATTCGTACTTCTTTGAACTAGTTAGGCCTCCATTCCCAAAAATACCACAGTCTTCCTCACATAATAGAAAGTAGTGTTGTTGCTCTTCTGGTTGAAACAAATACCCTAAGGAAGTAGAAATGCATAAGTTACACATGTGAATGGAGTCTACAGAGTGTGTATGTATATGTATGTATCAGAGGCATTCAAAGCCTCAGGTATGACTCTTATTACTATGCACTTTGTGAAAAGAGCAACAATAGAGAGATCGTACACATCTTATCAGGATCTCTGTAAGGTTACTTACAGGGTCTTCCATCTATACTTTCTTAGTACTATAAAGTTAACACTCTTACCCCATCTGATACAGGGTTTGATAGAAGTCTGTTCCTCAACAGGGTGGCTGTTAAACCTTAAGTTCTTATTCAGTTCTATACAGGTAAACTGAGTCCCTCCTTGCCTTTACAGCTTTCTACATCCCTGCTGTGAAGACTGACTGACATCGAGGGGACAGAGAGGAAAAATTCTCTTGTAAATTTTCGTTCTAGGACTCTCCATATCAGATCGTCTGATCATGCCTTGGCTATTGCTTGCTTGCTTGTTAAATAGTGTGAAAAGGAAAAGGGTGTTCCTTCAGAAAATTGCTAATTTTTTCATGTCAAGGCTCTGTTGTAAATGGTTTGAGTTGGATAGCACTTTATATAATTAGTATTTTTCAGCTTTGGAAGCTGCTGTTCTGGAGAGTTCTTTCTGAGCAGTGAACCTAAGCCCAAGTTCAGTGCAAAGAACTCCCATTGCTGTGGCAGTGGGGAATGTCCCACTATGAAGGCTGTCTAGCATGGAGGGTCTTAGAATGAAAATTCACAGGTAAGATAGAATTTTTCCTATTTCTTACTACTATTTTTAAATATATCTAATCCTTCCTCAAACCAATGCAGCCTGTCTTTCCACAAAACAAAATTCACTGTGGAGAAATACCTGGGCTACTGATCTCAGTGTCTGCAGAGTTGGGGCTGGAAATAAAAGATGCAAAAATATCAAAAGTTCCATGATTAATATGAGGCTTATTTGGTATTATATTGGACCCTGCAAAACTACCAAGGCTCAAAATCAGCATTAATAAAAATTATAATTCTGATTAAAAATAATGAGGACTCCATAAACCTGCTTGTTCAATAGTTCAATAGTGTTCTTGGAGAAACAAAATATAAATAATGAACCTGATCTGGTAGTCCTTCAAGCAAAATTCCCACTGACTTAAATTGGCACCAATGGGAAATATAAGGATAGCAAATAAGATAAGTCGTTGTTGACTATTGGAGGAGAACTGCTCCAGAGTGAAGTAT